>NC_056727.1:333810762-333938262 GCF_019279795.1 Protopterus annectens | reverse complement strand
GTAGATTACATTAGGTAAAGAGATACGTACACCACTTTATCTTCTTATGACTTATGTGATTTAATAGACAACAATATTGAGGCAAGACTAATATAATTTCAAGGATATAAAATGATACTTTTGTGGGGAAATGCACATGATTTTCACTGCTGATGTAATCCACACATATATATTCTTGGCATAATAAATTTATCTGCCTTGAGAAGAAGTTAAAGCAACCTGTTAGACTTTCACAGTAAAGTGTTACTAAAGGCCAACATTTAATAGTGGTATATAGCAGGCAATATATAAATCACTCTTTGACAGCTCTTTTGTAAACCTTTCAGGAAATAACACATCGATGCCCTAATACATACTATATCGAAGACTGCTATTTTACAAATAAAGATTTTAATGTAGGTTAATGTAAAAATTTGGCTTGTCTGTATTGTCATAGTATGGAATGTTCTGGTAAAGATCTCTTTCTAATGACAGAAAATTTCACTGAGAGACAAGTGTGATTCTTATTTCTAATGTAATTCTACATTAATGAAATGTATTGTATATATATATATATATATATATATATATATATATATACATATATCTATATATATATATATATATATATATATATATATATACATATATATATATATATATATATATATATATGTAATACTTTAGTGCACTGAACAGAATTCATATATCCAGTCATAAAGGAAACTAAATATGATTCAACCCAGTAGACTATCCCTTTGAAATACTATTCTAGCATGTCCAAAGGTCAGTTGTCAATCTCCTCTCTGGTCCAGCTGGTGAATCTGGGAATCTTGAGGCAATGTTACAACTGCCTCATGTACACAGACAACCCTCTCCTCCTCCCAACAAATTCCAACACATGTGAGAGATGCAACCATATAGCCAAACTGGAGGCTAAGCTCTCTCAACTCAGTACTGGCGTCACCAGTCAGGAGGAGAAGGAAACCACACTCACTACAATTCCAGTCTCACATAGACCTACCACGACAGCAAACCAAACACATAAACACACAAAAACATACTCTGAGGCTCTAAATAAAAATCTGCCTAAGCAGCAGAGACCTCCAAAGCAGACACCCAAGCAACCACTACCCCAAACCAAAACACGTGCAACACATAGCTCACAAAGCCAGTATGCCGAACAGTCACAGCCCTTAAGGCTAAACAACACACCTGATACACTTGTAATAGGTCACTCTATCATCAGGCACACTGACGTCCCGCTCACCAGGCTGAACAAGGAGAAGGTCACGGTGAGCTGCCTGTCGGGCGCTAGGATCCGCCACATAACACAAACACTCAGGTCACTCCAAGGCAAGTACAAATATGACTCAGTCATTGTCCATGCAGGTGTGAATGACCTGAGACGTACCTCCCTGGACTACATGAAAAGAGACATAGAGGAGTTCTCTGAGCATGTAGCCCAGGCCGGTATGACCCTGACCTTGAGTAGCATCTTACCCTCACCAAGAATGATGCCACAATATGAAGACAAGATGATCAATTTCAACAATTGGCTTAAGTATTGGTGTCATTCAAAGGGGATCCAATGCCTGTCTGCCTGGGATGACATGCTCGACAAGCCACAATATTTCGCTAGGGATGGCTTGCACCTGTCACCCCTAGGCTTTTGGATATTGGCAAAGGCTCTTGCCACCCCCATAGTGCCTTTTTTAGGCAAGGCTCAAAAGACAAACCCACCTCCATAGGTATCACAAGGGATAAGAAACTAAGAGTAATGCTACTCAATGCCAGAAGTCTAAACCTCAAGATGCATGCACTCAAAACTCTCCTTAGCATGGAGAACATCGATATCTGTGCAGTAACAGAAACCTGGTTCAAGGATCCCGAGAGCACCTCAGCACTACCAGGTTATACCTCATACCATGTTTTTCGGCCCCAAAACTTGGACCGAACCACAAAGGGAGGGGGAGTATCAATATTCATCAAAGTTACCCACACCTCCAGGTTGGTGGCACAGCACGAAGCATCAGAGACATCCATGTGCAACTAACATTGGGGAAAACTGCCTTCCAGTTTATAGCCTGCTACAGACCACCCTCCCAAACCCAGGAACCCCACTCGGCCTTCCTGAGAACACTGGAAAATATGAAGGTCTCTCCAAACACCATTATATTGGGTGACTTCAACTACCCTAACATAGACTGGGAGCATTACTCTAGCTCCAACACCCTAGCCTGAAGGTTCCTAGAATTTATAAACTCAAATGCTATGGAACAACTTGTTGCCACTCCCACAAGAGGGGAAAACATACTAGACCTGATCATCACCAACATGGGGACTCTGTGCTCCAGACCAAAAGTGTATCCCTCACTGGTAAGATCAGACCATAAACTAATCTCACTAGATATTCACATCCCGACCCCAGACCATGCCCAGAAAACCACAGTGAAAAACTTCTCTAAAGCAAATTTCACACTCCTCAAAACCGAGGAGGAATCCTTCAAAGCCCCCGGGCCTGTGGAAAATATGGCCCAGACCGCAGAATCCTTTATAAATGCATTCTATGAACACCTTCAGGAATGCATGGATCATGCAATCCCAAATAAAACCAAGACCCAATCCTCCAATGTTAGGCATCCTGTCTGGTGGACCCCAGCCATAAACAAACTATACAATAGAAGGAGGAAGCTACTACATGATAGAGCAAAATCCCAAAAAGGGAAGGCATCTCTGATCAGTATTAGCAAAAAACTACGGCCACTCATAAAATCGTCTAAGGCCAGCTTCGAGAGAAAAATTGCACAGGACACTAAGGATAATCACAAGGCTTTCTTTAGTTATGTTAAGAACCTGGGTGTGAATTCCCAGATATGCTCAGAATTAGTCCAAAATGACAAAAAATATACCGAACCCACAGACATTGCCAACATCCTAGCTGACAGGTTCAGTGCAAACTTCTTCCCCCCTTCCCCACCAAAAGAGCAAATATCTATCCCAGCAGAGTGCTGCCCCCCCTGACATCTCAGATGCTCAGGCAAGAGCCACCATCTCCAAAGCAAAAAACACAGCATCAATGGGACCAGACGGTGTCCCGGCTGCGTCCTACATGAACTCCAAGAAGAACTAAACCCAAACATAAAACTACTGTTCAGTCTCAGCCTTACTACAGGATATGTACCCAAAGAGTGGCGTACAGCAACAGTGGTCACTCTCCACAAAGGTGGTGCCTCAACGGATCCTAGAAACTATCGCACCATAAGCCTGACTAGCTTGGTCTGCAAAGCTATGGAAAGGATCATCATGGACCTCATAAATAAAGATATTGGGGACCTACAGACACTGGATCCTACCCAGTTCGTCTTTGTTAAGGGCACATCCTGCCTCTTAAACCTGGTTGATTTCTTTGAAACAGTCACCAAGGCCATTGAAGAGGGGAAGGTGGTCCACACAGCATACCTGGACCTTGCAAAAGCCTTCGATACAATACCCCACTCGGGCATTATAGATAAGCTCACCAGCTTAAATATAAACCCCTGTCACTAGATGTGTTGTAAACTGGCTCAAGGACAGAAACCACATGGTTAGAATTGCTGGAGCCATGTCAGACTCCAAACCAGTTACAAGTGGCGTCCCACAAGGCTCAGTCGTGGGACCTCTCTTGTTTGGTATATATTTCTCGGAGGTACAGGCTAACACGGAAAGACTGTGGCTGACCAAGTTCACAGATGACTGCAAACTGGGCGCCATAATCGACTATCCAGCCGACACAAGCATCCTACAAAAGGGCCTCATAGAACCAGACAACTGGTGCCAGAGCCATGGCCTCAAGCTAAATGCCAAAAAGTGTATAGTCATCCCCTTTGGCAAAAACAAAGTGCCCACAAATTACCACATAGGTGGTAATCCATTAAGTACGCAAGAAGTAATTAGGGACCAGGGGACCCAAGTTGATAGCAATCTCTCATTTGACAACCACGTGGCCAAAGTGGTTAGAAAAACATTTTATATAGCCCACCTAATCATGAAGGGATTCACATCTAGATCAGGGGAGGTCATCGTGCCTCTTTACTCATCCCTTATCAGGCCCATAATTGAGTACAATGCCCCTTTTGGGATGTACCTTACCAGACATCTGCAGCAACTGGAAAGACCCCAAAAGTACCTCACCAAGAGGATCAAAGGGCTCAAACAGATGCCATATGCTGCCCGGTTAAAGAAACTCCAGCTCTACTCAGTGGCATACCGCCTGCTCAGAGGCGATCTGTGCCTGACATATAAAGCCATGTCCAACCCGGAATTAATGGACATGCTGCACCTCAGAAAATCCAAATCCCATCGAGCTACGTGCTCAAGAGACTTGAACCTCAGCACTGAAATAAATAGGACATGCTGGAGGGACAGATTCATAACCCAGAGGCTCCCTTCACTCTGGAATAAAATCCCAGTCCAGGTTAGGCAGAGTCCCTCATTGACTCTCTTCAAGAGGAATCTTGATGAGTGGATGGGAGATAGTAGGTTTACCCCAGGTATCACTTCTGTGTCACTGTTAGACAGAGGCACAGTATACTAACCTCGAAAAAGGGCATAGCAAAATTAATTTAAAATGGGTGGCGAAAACCAAACACACTCTGGCTAGGCTTATAAATGCCCTAGGGCAGATAGCCTAGCATGAACCTATGAGCCTATGAACCTAAATGTTTGTAAAAGCCAACATTCAACATCAATGTAAACAGGCAATAGCTCAATCATCTGACAGTTTACAGCAGACCTTTCAAAGATCCTCTGTACCATCAGTATATACTGCATTTGAGTGTCATTCTATTCATAAGGATTTACAAATATATCACCACTGTAGTGCAATGGACTAGTTTGCCTTTGCCAATACATGAAATTTTTTTATATGCATATTTAAATTTTTTGCTAGTTTAATGCCAAGTCAGTGCAAGTTCTTAACATGTAATGTGAAGATGTTAAATCTCGCCGTTTATTCTTACTGATGGGTTCGGAGCCGATCCTCAGCTCCGACACAGCCAATAGCAAGCTCAAGATTTTCCAGTAGCTTGAGACCAGCCCCTTATTCCACAATGCACTGCTGGAATTACCTCATATCTATTTTGTCCCGGCAAGAGAAATCTAGGTGATGCAGCTAGCTCGGATCATTTTAGAAACAAATCAACAGCAAGTCTTTAAAAAGTTTTCTTTTTGTTATATATATATTTAGTTCTATTATATTTAGATGGTTTAGATAGTTTAAATAGTTTAAGAATTAAGGCCTTGTTGGCTTCTTAGTTTGTGTGGGCCTTAGCCCCCTTTTCCTACTATTAATTAATTTAGTAGTTAGGCTTTTTCTGTGGGCCTCTTAGCCCTATATTTGTATTATATATATATATATATATATATACATATATATATATATATATATATATATATATATATATATATATATATATATATATAAAATACTTTTGTGGATAGTGCCCGGTTTGGGCTTAGTTGTTTGTCAGTCTAAATTACTGTTTTTCTCTTCAGTATGTCAGATGATAAGGAGAGATCCCGTCCCAAATCGGGATTCAAAAAATGTCCAGATTGTGGGCAGAAAATGTCCGTCACTGACGGACACATTCAATGTTTTTACTGCCTGGGGGCCAAACACCTCCAAGACACATGTAGCATTTGTCACTCCTTCTCTTCAAGAGTCCTCTTGAAGAGAAGGAGAAAACGTATAGACACGGGATTGCTACAGCAATCTTTTTCGGAAGTTTTGAGTAGCCATGAAGGTGCTAGTATGTCCTCCAAATCCTCAAAATCCAAGCCATCAGATAAGGTCTCCAAAAAGGCTAAAGTTTCAGAAGGAGGGTTATCGGTTCCACAGTCATCGGAACCAAGTGTACCTTTGATTCGGAGCCAGCTCTCAGTACTGGAGCCGGTCTCTGAAGTTCCTTCTTCACCTCTGCTCCAGTCAACACCTTTGGTGCACTATGCTAAGTCCTCAGTCAGCCTTTCAGATTTGGACATGGATCGGCTAGTGCAGAAGCTTTTACAGGCACCAGAACTTGCCAAATTGTTGTCGGCCCCGGCCAGGTCATCGGTGCCGAAATTCATGGAACCGGACTTGTCTACTCCTCCTCCGAGCTGTACTGAACTCTCGGAGCTGAAGGAGGTTGAACCGATGGTGGTCGAACCCTTGGAGCCAATACCCACACCGAGGTTTTCAGCTCCATCTACTCGAATGTCCTCGGCGCTGACCAGGGGCTCTCGGAGCCGACGCTCTCCCGTCAGGTCCAGGGAGGATAGTCGCACCGACTTGTCGGTGCCGACTCTTCCTCTCGGGGCTTCAGCTCGGATGAGCTCATCTCCTACCTCAGGCTCAGAGCCCAGGGTTTTGGTGTGGGAGGATCGGACGGTGCTCTCGGGTCTGTCCACTCCTTCTCATCAGAGCCGTGGTGCCTTCGATGCTATGAGGAGAGTTTTGTCTCCAAAGACAACTTCAGCATCGGTTCAGCTTTCCCTCTCCCCTCAAGCTCCTGTGTCTACTTCTGCATCTACCGACCCCTCTAAGTGTAGAGACCCCAGGCCTCAAGTACCCCCACAGGGTGTCCCCTGCTCTTCTGAGACCTCCCCAGATCCTCCCACTGAGGAGGTGCCCAGGAAGAGACTGTGCAAGAGGAGGCACTTAGACTCCCCACATGAGTCTTTGACATCTGACATGGACTTAGATGAGTCAGAATGGTCCCTTCAATCCCCCTCTGAGGATATCTCCTTTGCAGAGATACTAGAGATCCTTAGTCAGAGGGCCAATTGGCAGTCCAAGACCCCTACTGAGGATGAGTCTGTGCTCTTGAAGGATTTTGGGTCTCAACCTTCCACTTCTTGGGTGTCTCCGCCTTATGACGAGCTAATGGAACTGATCTCTCATAAGGCGTGGGAGTCACCGGAGGCCATGGAACCTGTCCTTTGTAGACCCAACAAATTCATATCTGCCCCAGTAGATAAGCCATTTTTGACAAAAGGAGTACCTGTGGATGCCATGGTGGTGGCTGCAGCCACCAAAAAGGAAGTATCTGAGACATCCTCTTCTATCCATCCCCCTAACAGAGAGTCTAGGGTTATGGATAGATATGGAAAGCGCATGTTTAGTTCAGCGACTTTTTCTCTGCGATCACTGAATTACTTGACCCATTTTACAAGACTACAGAGAGACCTCCTGAAAGAGCTAGGGGATACTCTCCAGGGTACAGTAGCTACAGGAGTGGCCGACAAAGTCAACGCCCAGCACACTACCCTAAACTCAGTAGTGAACTCGTCCATGCGTCTCATATCTTATGCAGCTGATGGTTTGAGTAGAGCCGCTAGTTTGGGCATTGCTCTTCGCAGACAAGCCTGGATGCATCTCTGTTCCTTTGCAGAACCCTTCAAGTCTTCCTTTATTAATACCCCATTCGATGGCACATCACTGTTTGGGCCCAAAGTAAAGGAAACTTTAACCAGGTGTGAGCAGGAAGGCAAGACTTTATCTGCAGTTGGGGTCCATTTTTCCACTCCTACTCGGCCCTACCCCAAGGGCCCTGGGGGGGGGGGATGCGGTTCCGAAAAACTCAGGCAACCTTTCAGGACACACGTGGTGAAACCCCCTCTACGGGCAGAGGAGGGGGGTTATAATGGAAGATGCTGCCCCCGTGGCAGAGGGGGTCCACAGCAACAGGGTGACAGGGGTCAGTTCTCCAGTCAGTCCTACCAGCACCCCTGAAAGGGGGCCTGACTGTTCGGCTCTGGAGGTTGTCAGGGGTCACTTGTCTTTGTACCCAGAAGCCTGGCTAAACATAACATCGGATACTTGGGTACAAAGCATCATTTCCAGAGGATATTTCATAGCATTCTTTACCCCACCCATTCCTATCAAAAAAATCCCAGATGTTCCACCCAATCTCAGGGAACAAGCAATCATAGAGGTCCACAGATTGCTAGAAAAAAAGAGTCATCCAACCAGTCCCAGCAGACCAAGTCAGATTTAGAACTTACTCAAGATTCTTTTTGGTGCCAAAGAAAACAGGGGACTGGAGACCTATCTTGGACCTCAACAGACTCAAAAACTTCATAAAGAAAGAGAAGTTCCGAATGGTCATGCTTCAGTCCATTCTTCCCTTTTTAGGGAAAGGCAATTGGATGTGCTCCATAGATCTCAAGGACGCGTACTATCACATAAAGATGGACAGATGCTCCAGAGATCATCTGTGCTTCCGGCTGGGAGCCAATCATTACCCATTTCAAGCCCTGCCCTTTGGTTTCACTTCAGCCCCCAGAGTGTTCACCAAATGTATGGCAGTGGTCACGGCTCACCTGAGGCATCTAGGATTCCAGGTGTTTCCATACTTAGACGATTGGCTCCTCACCGCTACCACCAGGCATCAATTGACTCAGGCAACAGAATACACTCTGACACTATGCCATCAATTAGGCATTACGATCAACTTCGAAAAGTCTGCCTTATCGCCATCTCAGCATACCGTTTTTATAGGACCAGAGTTAGATACCTTAACCACCACTCTACATCTCCCTTTCAAAAGAGTCTCTCTTCTCCGCCAAAACGTCACCTCACTGGCATCAAAAAGCAAAGCTACAGCAGCGGAGGTATTGAAAGTACTAGGGGTGATGGCAGCAGCAATTCTGGCTATATCACTCGCAAGGATGTATATGCAAATCCTTCAATGGCTCCTCTTCGCTCAGTGGTCTTACCAGAATCTACCAATGCACCACATGATTCTTATCATGAATTCTTGCAAGAGAGACCTTTGGTGGTGGTTGACATCTCTTCATGTTACAATAGGAAGACCCTTTCCCCCCCCCAGCAGCCACTGTGACCACGTACGCTTCCCTGATAGGGTGGGGGGGGGCATTTTCAGGGAAAGACTGCCCAAGGCACATGGACAGATCAAGAATCACTTCTGCACATCAATGTTCTAGAGCAGAGAGTGGTACTTCTAGCATTGCAGTACTTTCAGGACTCTCTCCCTCTAGGGACTATTGCAACTCAGACTGACAAGATGTCAGTAGTCTGGTACTTGAACAAGCAAGGCGGAACCAAGTCTTACCCCCTTTGTCGAGAAGCCCTCAGGGTTTAGTAATGGGCTGTGTTGTCCCAGCGTTTTCTGTTAGCAATGCACATCCCGGGGAAATCCAGTGTCATAGCGGACAAGCTAAGCAGGGCAATATTACTCCCTCATGAGTGGTCTCTCAAACAACAGGTTGCGGAGTTGTTTTTCCGCAAATGGGGCCATCCTTGCTGTGACCTTTTTGCCAGCCACTTCAATTCAAAATGCAGAAGCTACTTTGCCCTGATACCACCTGCGGGTCATCCCACGAGAGATGCACTGATACACGATTGGCCCCCAGGTCTCCCTTATGCATTTCCACCCTTCCCATTAATACCCAGATTTTTATAGAAAGTAAAATCACTGGGAAGGAAGGTTATACTCATAGCCACCTACTGACCTCAACAGATTTGGTTTCCGTTTCTCCACCATCATCTGTTGGAGGATCCATGGATCCTGGGCCCAGTTCCGGACATTCTGACTCACCCGTCAGGGGACTTTCATCCTTCTCTGCAGTCCCTGAAACTGACTGCTTGGCTAATCCACTTCCCCTAATTGCCAGGCTTCATTCAATTTCAGAAGATACAAAACAGATTCTCTTGTCTTCTCACAAGCCATCTACCAGGAAACTATATGGCAGTAAATGGAAAAGGTTCTCAATCTGGGCCAACGTGCAGAACATTGACCCTTTTCGAGCTCCGCTATCTTCCATTTTGGAATTTTTGACAAAAATTTTTAAGGAAGGGGCAGCAGCTGCTATAGTTCAAGTTCAGTTAGCTGCTATCTCAAATTTTCACCTTGGTCTTGATGGCTCAAATATTATGAGCTATAAATTATCCAAAACCTTCCTTAAAGACATTCTTCATGAGACCTCCAATCAAAATTCTCTTTTCTCCTTGGAATTTAAACCTTATGCTGTCTCAACTTATTCTTCCTCCCTTTGAACCAGCTTTTTCTTGTGCTTTAAAATTCTTATCTTGGAAAACAATTTTTCTTGTGGCAATTACGTCTGCCCGCAGAGTGTCAGAACTTCAAGCATTATCCATCAGACCACCCTACATGATCTTCCATGCTGATAGCGTATCTCTCAGAACAAACCCCTCACTTTTACCTAAAGTTTGTTCTGAGTCAAATATCAATCAGGTCATTGAACTACCAGTCTTCTTCCCCAACCACTCTAACAAATCGGAATATATGCTGCGCAAACTTGATGTTCACAGACAGCTCAGATTTTATCTTGACAGAACTAAGGATATTAGGAAATTAGATCAACTTTTTGTATCCTTTTCAGCAGCAAGAAAAGGCAATCCAGTGGCTAAAACAACCTTATCTAAATGGTTATCTTATTGTATATCCTTTGTGTATGAAAATGCGAACATGCCTTTAATGCACAAACCAAAAGCTCATTCTACCAGAGCTGTCTCTACCTCTTCTGATTTTCAAGCTAAATTGCCCCTTGATGATATTTGCGCTGCAGTTACTTGGTCTAAACCTCATACTTTTATCGCACATTACAAAGTAGATAAGGCTTCTAGGGTCAGGTCTTCATTTGGTTCTATGGTACTGAAGAACATACTCCCATGAGCCACCCAGGGTTGAGGGTGCTAGGGACGCTACCCATAAGTGAGAATAAAATGGCGAGATTTAACAACTTCACATATAGAAGTTATGTACTTACCATAACGTTCAATGTGAGTTGTTTATCTCGCCTTTATTCTCACCCCTCCTGGCTGACTGTTGACTTAGAGGCTAGTGCCATCCTGCTTATTCAATATTTTTTCTTTCCCTTTGGGAACTGTTCTTCGTAGATATATATAAGAGAGTATGTATGGGTTGTATATATGTATATATATGTATAGACTATTATTCACAGCAAACAAGATCTGAGGTAATTCCAGCAGTGCATTGTGGAATAAGGGGCTGGTCTCGAGCTACTGGAAAACCTTGAGCTTGCTATCGGCCGTGTCGGAGCCGAGAATCGGCTCCGAACCCATCAGTGAGAATAAAGGCGAGATAAACAACTCACATGGAACGTTATGTTAAGCACATAACTTCTATTTATATTCTCCATATTGAAACTATGTCAGATTTTGCACACACGACCATAATCAAATACTAATCATTTTATGTCATGGTATGTTGCCAGTGTTTGACTACAATGAAGAGAAACATTTTTTCTATGCAATCACATTTATTTCATATGAAAACAGTATCCGTAACAATCTAGATTAATGACTAACAGTAACAAAGTGACACTAATCCACCCATTCCAGAATAACCATTTTTTGACTAAATATGCTTCCAGTTCACAATTTAGAATAAATTACACCCGGAGGAATATATTCTTCCTTGTTTCATACACACATGTAAAGACATGTTCACAGACATCAGGCCCCTGACAATCCAGATCCATAAGTATTTATTTGTGATTTGCTGATGGACTAAGTCTACACTTCCGCAGTTATTAGCTTTTGATCGGGTATACTTCAATTATTTGATAAACTTAAACTAAAGCAAGTCCTGCCCAGATTAATATAGTTAGCAAATTTCTCAAACATAACTATTTCCCAGTTATCCAGATCCAAGATAATTTGACTGTGATGAAGTGAAAGTAGGTGAGTCACTTTCATGCACTAAGTTTTTCCCCCTTACCACCTTTTCACTAGCTGCATCTCATCAATTCAACTATAATTAAGTTCAAAAAATTTCTGCAAACACACACAAATTACACACGCACACACGACCCCTTGTCCTACCTTGCAATACGCACACACACACACACACACACACACACACACACACACACACACACACACACACACACACACACACACACATACACACACACACACAAATGCCCCTTTGTCCTACCTTACAATGATCATTTCATCTGTTAAGTGACAGTAAGGCATTTTATTTGTTTGTTGACATTTTTGTTAACTGGATTATTCTGACTAGGAAATTAGGCCCTTTTCAGCAGAGTCTCAGGAAGAAAAGTCCAAATGATAAATTTACATTAAGTAATAGATATAAAGTAAGATAAAAGGCTGTTTCATTTAACAGTAAAAAATAAAATATACTTTAAAGCATGAAATAATCATTTTCTGACTGGCTTCATCACTGATGTCTGACTATAATAAGTGAAAGAAATTCTATCCATCATAATTTATACAGTTAGTTCAACACACACACATCCATCTCCACTTGTGATGTTTAACAGTTCGCAAATGTCATTATATCGATTGCTTTAACACATAGACTACTCCTTCCATTTTGACTTGGTTAACATACAATGACTTATTCTGATCTAGTAAACAAAATTCTGCTAAAGCAATGTAATCAAACCTATTTCATACACAGACCACCCCTTCCACAGCATCACTCACACACAATGATCACATTGTTGGCCCAGTTAACTATATGCATAATATCTCATTAACACAAACTACTGGTGCTTTCCTCAGAGAGATGTTCCCTGCTCTAAGGTCTTCTAATCTCCCATTCAGGCAATGAGCAACTTTCTTGATATCTTGATTACTGGTGGCAGTGGTCCACGGCAGCATGCAATGCAATGTATCTAATGCACATAACATGATGTTTGTGTCTTTCAGCTTATCCCGGTTAGGGGTCGCCACAGTGGAACTCCGGTCCGCTAATGATTGGTAGTGGATTTTTACGTGCCGAGTTACCAGCCCTGACGCATAACCTTCAATGAAGGCATGCCCCATTCACGCATGCCTCCACACAGAAGACGCTCTAGCTGAGAATCGAACGGGAGAACGTCTTGCTGTGAGGCGACAATGCTACCACAGCACCACCACCGCAGTTCAATGCACATAACATGATACTGTGGTCAAATCCAGAAACCAAACTGGAAAACAGACTAGTCACATTACAATCCTGCTACAGGTCTATTTTAGCATTTTGAGAGCACATTATATAGTTACTTAAATGTGTTAATGAGCAAACTACATTGTTTTACTTTTACAGAATGGTTGTTGGGGATGGACAAGGCAGAAACTAATTGAACTCATTACATATCATACTGGGCAAATTCCATATCTGGCAGAGCAGCACACAGCTGCAAGCTTTCAATATAACTTGTGACACAGTCGTAAGAGGTCAGAAGAAATCTGGGATATTGCTAGTTTGATCTGTGTTACACTTCAGTAATTTAGGAAGATCTGAAATGAAGAGGTAAGAAGCATATTGTTCGCTCTCGCCAAGTTTTTGCCTGTAAAAGCACTTTATGTGGCAATCAGATTTTGTAGATCCCTTTTTATGTTAACTCATGCTATTAATGAGACGTGCACAGATATGTTATGCCCCTGTTTTAAAATGAAAAAATATGCCACATTAAGAATATTTAATAAATATGATTTTTGTACCTTACAGTTGTTATATACACATCTTTTGTTACATTGTACTTAGACTTATTCTAGCATGCCATATGCATAATGCATATGATACAAAACTTCAGCAAGATGTTTCATATCAATAATATGACAATATTTGGCAATTTAAATAGAATGTTATCAATCCATTCTGTATTATGTACAGTTTGTAACTCTTGGTGGCTACTTAACGAGTCTTCCACATCTTCAGTTTTGATTATGCTGATGCTGTTGATAACCCTAGACAGCATTCCTTAGATGGGATTCTACAATGCACTTGTTATTTTCATAAGCATCTTTTTCTATATCTAGCTTAGATGTTGTATTTGGCACAATTTTTTATTTTCCTAAGAATGAGTACTCATATTTTATGACTTTTCTGAGTTCTGTATATCAAAGGTAACATTTTGACTGTTTATTCTCTGAAAAGATGATAACACCCTTGTGCAAAATAACTATTTCTCTCTTATAAAAATGTATATGACATTTTCTACAAAACTCATGAATATGAGCATTTAACACAGCATGATATCTGTTCTTCTTTTATTGGTTACATTCGCTTCCATGTATCCATCCTGCATGCTATTTGTAATATGAATCTTCACTTTATCTCATTTTTTTCAAAGAAGAATGACATTTTGTATTTGTGTAATAATAAAATTTCAGTTGACTCTGGTTCCTTTTCAGCATGTTCAACTGTCTTCATTTTTTTAGTAAAAATAATATGTAGTAGGCAGTTTGCTTTTCAACCTTCATCTTATAAATGCTGGAGACAAGCCAACTCCTTGGAGGAATGCATTTTTATATTCTAGAACAAGTAATAGTCTCCTAGTGTTTTACAATCACATTTTAATTATTTTTAATAATCTGCACCATCCTTTCCACCTGTCCATTACTATGGTTTTATAGTAACTCTATACTGTGTAGTGTAATTCTAATTTTAGAATAGATAGAATAGCTATATCATGTATACGTATTGTAGAAAATATGTTTTTGATTACATTAATTACACTGACACTTTTTGGAATCATTAAAATGTATGACCTCTGAGTACTTAAACTAACACTGTAAATAATAGCTCTTTTGGTTCTGAAAAAAATATATAGGATCATAGGAGATTACTAGGCTATCACCACGGAAGTCATTTTAAGCCTAGTCACTTCAAACCAATGTAATACCGTACAACAGTGTCATAGACGTGCTCTCTTTCACATGAATTGGTAGTCTGTTCCAAAGAAATGCCAGTCACTGGGAGATAAATCTACCCCTACAGCAATTCCTATTTAAGTCTTAGGCCATATTTAAGTCCCTGGAATGGATAACCCTAGACCCATTTGATTTACAGATATACAGTAAGTTTATTACATTTGGGTCGAGGGTTGCTCTGTAGGCTAGACATAAGTCTCCCCTAAGAAGTCTATAAAATACAGAGTACAGTGACAGGGATTTTAGTCGTTCTATGTAAGTCGCATGCTGGAGGCCCTCGATCTTCTTTGTTAGGAACCTCTGAGGTCTCTCTAATTGCTATAGGTGCTACAACTGTACATACCGAATGGGATATTATACTCAATTATGGGCTGAATAACTGCCGGGTATACAAGGGTTGTAAATTCTTTTGCTCTAAAGGCAATGCCTTTACTAATCAATTGAGCTATGTGGAAAGCTTCCCTTACAATGGTAGACACATGGTGGTTGAAGTTAAGGTCACAGTCAACTTGTGACCTCAGGTCCCTTAACACTACATGGGTACTTAGAGTATTGTAATTGATTTGATAGTGTAAAGAGAATTGTTTGTGTCAAAGGGAATGATAATGCATTTCTTTGCATTCAGTTTGAGGCCATGACTAATACAACAGTTGTTCATCTTTGTAAGACCATCCTGGAGTATACTGACATCATTTGGGGATTCAGTGATTGCACCTAGTTTGCAGTCGTCTGCAAACTTAGTCAGCCACAACCCTTTACTTTTGACATGAACTGCTGAAAAGTATATACCAAACAGTATGGGACCCAGCAATGACCCCTGCTGCACCTGGCTGGAGTTAAAAAAACAAAAATCCACCACAAGGGCTGAGTGAACAACCATGAAACTAATAAAACCAAAATTCACTATATTCCACAGAAGAACCACAACCAAAGTTTTAGCGTAGTATATTTTAATATCCACTTTCGTATAGCAACTTCATCAGAACAGTCACAAAAAAAAAGCAACACTGCATTTAAGTACACATCCAAAAAGCAATTAAAACCAATAAGTCACAATGCAATTAGTTAATTAAAACAAACTCAGTTAACTCTTTAGTTTCCTGTTTACTAAATAACACTTGATGTTAATATGCTCATTTATATCAGCTGGACTATCAGCCCCTAGTTTTGTTTGCCAAAATACTTCTCTAGTTTCCACCAAGTTTTTAACCCCCCCCCCCTTTTGTCAAAACTAACCTTTTCTAAAACAGCAAAACAATTTTTTGTTAAATTACTACAAACACTAGAATGTTTGTACAAAGGGTTGTTAGCCTCTTTCATAGGTTCATAGGTTCATACTAGGCTATCTGCCCTGGGGCAATTATAAGCCTAGCCCGATTCTGTATGGCTTATGCTACCCCTTGATTTGAGTATACTGTGCCCTTTTTAAGGTTTAGTTTACTGTGCCTCTGTCTAATAGTGACACGGGAGTAATCCCTGGGACAAACCTACGATCCCCCATCCACCTATCGAGATTCTTCTTGAAGAGATTCAGTGAGGTGCTCTGCCTCACATGAACTGGAATTCTATTCCAGAGCGAAGGGAGCCTCTGGGTTATGAACCTGTCCCTCCAGCAAGTTCTATTTATTTCTGTGCTGAGGTTCAAGTCCCTCGAGCGTGTGGCTCTAAGGGATTTAGATTTACTGAGGTAGAGCATGTCCATTAATTCTGGATTTGACATAGCTTTGTATGTCAGGCATAGATCGCTCCGAAGTAGGCGGTATGCAACTGAGTAGAGCTGGAGTTTTTTTAACCGAGCAGCATATGGCATCTGTTTGAGACCCTTGATCCTCTTGGTGAGATACTTTTGGGGTCTTTCTAATTGCTGCAGGTGTCAGGTAAGGTACATCCCAAAAGGGGCATTGTATTCTATGATGGGCCTGATGAGGGATGAATAAAGAACACGATTACCTCTCTTGATCTAGATGTGAAACCCTTCGTGATGAGGTGGGCTATGTAGAAGGTCTTTCTAACCACTTTGGCAATGTGGTTTTCAAAGGAGCAATTGCTATCAACTTGGGTCCCCAGGTCCCTAATAACTTTCTCTGTACTTAATGGGTTTCCGCCTATGTGGTAATTTGTGGGCACATTGTTTTTGCCAAAGGGTATGACTATACATTTTTTGGCATTTACATGGCACTGGCACCAGTTATCTGCCTCTGTGAGACCTTTTTGAAGGATGTTTGTGTCAGCTGGAGAGTTGATTATGGCGCCCAGTTTGCAGTCGTCTGCGAACTTGGTGAGCCATAGTCCTCCCATGTTTGCCTGTACCTCGGAAAAGTATATACCGAACAAGAGTGGGCCCAGGACAGAACCCTGTGGGACACCACTTGTGACCGGTTTCAAGTCGGACATGGCTCCAGCAACTCTCACTCTGTGGGTTCTGTCTTTGAGCCAGTTTGCGACCCATCTTGTGACATAGGGGTTTATATTTAAGCTGGATAGCTTATCTATGATACCCGAGTGGGGTATTGTGTCAAATGCCTTTGCAAGGTCCAGATAGGCTGTGCGGACTACCTTCCTTTCATCTATGGCTTTGGTGACTGTTTCAAAGAAGTCAACCAGGTACAAAAGGCAGGATCTGCCCTTGACAAAGCCGAACTGGGTAGGATCTAGTGTCTGTAGGTCCCCAATGTCTTTGTTTATGAGCTCCATGATGATCCTCTCCATAGCCTTGCAGACTAAGCTAGTCAGGCTTATGGGGTGATAGTTTCCAGGGTCCGTAGAGGCTCCACCTTTGTGGAGTGGGACCACTGTTGCTGTACGCCATTCTGTGGGCACATATCCTGTAGTGAGGCTGAGATTGTATAGCTGTTTTATTTGAGGGATTAGTTCCTCTTGGAGTTCATGTAGGATGCAACCTGGGACGCCATCTGGTCCCATGGAAGCAGTGTTTTTGCTTTGGAGAGGGCAGCCTTCACCTGAGCATCAGAGATGTTTGGGAGGCAGCCCTCTGCCGGGATAGATACTTGCTCTTTTGGGGGGGGGGGTGGAGAAGTTTGCATTGAACCTGTCTGCCAGGATATTGGCGATGTCTGTGGGTTCAGTGTATTTTTTGTCGTTTAGAATCAACTCAGAACAAGTCTGGGAGTTGCATCCCAGGTTTCTAACATAACTGAAAAAAGCCTTATGATTGTCTTTGGTGTCCTGTGCAATTTTTCTCTCAAAGCTGGCCTTGGAGGATTTTATGAGGGATCATAATTTTTTGCTAGTACTGATCAGAGATGCGTTCCCTATTAGGGATTTTGCTCTATCATGTAGTAGCTTCCTCCTTCTGTTGTACAGTTTATTTATGGCAGGGGTCCACCAGACTGGACGCCTGCCTTTGGATGATTGGATCTTGGTTATGTTTGGGATAGCATGATCCATGCATTCCTGGAGATGTCCGTAGAATGCGTTTATATAGGATTCTGCAGTTTGGGCCGTAGTTTCCACTGGCCCTGGGGCCTTGAAGGATTCCACTTCGGTTTTGAGAAGTGAGAAGTTCACTTTTGAAACATTTTTCACTGTGGTTTTCTGGGCTGGGGGTCGGGTCGGGATGTGTACATCCAGTGAAATTAATTTATGGTCTGATCTTACCAATGAGGGATATACTTCTGGTGTGGAGCATAGAGTCCCCATGTTGGTAATGATCAGGTCTAGTATGTTGTCCCCTCTTGTGGGAGTGGTGACTAGTTGTTCCATAGCATTTGAGTTTATAATTTCCAGGAACCTTTGGGCTAAGATGCTGGGGCTTGAGTAGTGCTCCCAGTCAATGTTTGGGTAGTTGAAGTCACCCAATATAATGGTGTTCGGAGAGATCTTCATGTTCTCCAATGTTTTCAGGAAAGCCGAGTGGGATTCCTGACTTTGAGAGGGTGGTCTGTAGGATGCTATAAACTGAAAAGCAGTCTTGCCCACTGTTAGTTGCACATGGATGGTCTCCGATATTTTGTGCAATGCCACTAACCTGGAGGTGTGGATATCCTTTTTATAGCGCTCAGATGTTCTTTAATTCTGTCATGTAACCTTATGGTGGTCATCCCAACATAAAATTAATCACATCCTGAACATGATGCAATATATCTCACACTAGTGGATTCACAATTATACCTACAAGTGCAATTTATGTTTTAAGATAATTGAGATAACATAACAAAAGCTCCCTAGTAAATATACCTACAAATGGAACACATGTTACAGTTGTAAATCCCTTTGGGCAGGATTCACGAAGCCTCCGTGTAAGAGATACAAGGCTTACACGGAGGCTGCAGTTAAACGGTGTGACATCAGCATGCCATGCATATGCATGAGGGCATGCTGAATCACACCTAAGGTTAACACGGTCCGTGTAAGACAGTAGGGGGCATGTCCGTAGGGTGAGCCCTGCAAACGGACACGCCCCCAGAAGAGTAAAAGTCCCGAAAGTAAACCCCCATGACAGAGTCCGTGTAAATGTGAATAAACACAACACAACACATGCCCTCACAGACTATGAACATAAAATATATAAATGAACATGTTATATTTTTCTTTATAAGTTGTAAAGATGTTTGCCCGTGAGTGCGCTCGTTTGCGCGGGTGTGCCCGGCACTTAGCCACAGTTAGCAGTCAGTGGAAAAGCATATAAGAACTAAATATGCAAACTAAGCCAAGAAGCAATAGTGTAGTGGTAAAGATGTTGGCTGAAGAGGAGGCAGTCATGGTTCGAGCCCCCACAACATCAATTTTTATTTTTAGTGAAATAAGCACGAAACAATTCCCTGACATATATGTACATATATAAAATTATGTTTTATGTAAAATGTAATGAAATGGGCCATGTATTTTGAAGAAATGTGAGATAATAAAAAATAAAAAAAATGGCAGATGTGCTTATAGCTGAGCTACACTCTAACAAGTTGAGTATATCTGCCCGTAGGTGAGCAGTGTTTTAACAGGTGTAAAATGAGTGCCCGGGGTTGAGCAGAGTTCTAACACACTGAAACTGTGTGCCCATAGCTGAGCTGAGTGTAATATGCGTACTGACAGCCAAACGACGCGTAAACCAGCGTAACCCATTTGCGCAGAGCTGCGCACCATGCCAACAAGCTAACCGGCGGGCAACGTTGAGCAAGCTGTATCAAAACTGCCTTTACACAGACACACCTCCTAGCCTGTGTAGACAGTCATAAAATATAAAAAGCAATGACCAGGCTCGAACTCAGGATACCATGCACCGTAGTCAAAGTACTGAACCACTAAGCCATGACAGTTGCTCTTAGAAATGCAGTAATAGCATATATATAGGAGTGAATGGAAAGAGGAGCATGACAAAGCAGGTTTTGTGAAGCTGATACAATTCCAAAATGGCCAATCACAGATAAGTGCGGGAAAAACGGCATATATAAGCCCCATAGGTGGGAATACACAGCATAACCGATTGTGGAACTGACTTGCAGTCAGGATGGCAGGTGTAGGAGAGGGTAGTTGCTTCTGAGCACAGAGGTGGGGCATTGAGGAGTCCAAATATATGGTTTGGCTCCTTGTCCATGATCATGAGGCCCAACTCATGCAGGGCCAGGTCCTGTGGGGAGCATATAGGACTGAGGTGTGGGACCGGTTGGCACATGATCTCACCAGTGCCACAGGAATACCAAGGACTGGTGAACAGGTCCGTCACCACCATGCGGACCTGAAGAGATGGAAGCAGGACCAACTGAACCGTTGGATCCAGGAGGCCCGGCAAATGCATAATGCCCCACTACTGAGTAAGTTACATGTAATTATTTATGTAAGAAAGTAACAGTTGATATTATGGAGATGTGTATTCCAATATTCCTTCATTTATATTGCAGCTGCAGGTGTCCGTTCTGCGAATCATCGAGCCTATGCTGATAGGCTGGTGTGGTTGCATCACCAGGCAGGTCAGTAATCCTCTCCCTGTAACTGTAAAAAAATATAAGTATGACAGCTTGCAAAAGAGTGCAGTGTAGTCACTTATTAATAAAATGTGCAAGTAACAGTGTATGAGAGTTTGCAAGTATTGTTTGATTACAAAAGTGTGATGCAGACTGTAATCCAAAAATAAAAATGAAACAAGTCTGAAATAAAGATGTCCCACCTGTAATATAATAGTACATAACCTGCAGCAGGCTGAAACGTACAGCTACAGAAGCTGAGTAAAACACATCTGTGAAATATATCCCTGTTTAAATTCTGAAACATGACACAAGTGAGATTGTTGGAAAGGATTGTTATAACTAAAAGTAAAACATGTCAATAAAGCCCAGAATTAAGTACCATCCTGAATAGTAAAAATAAAACAAGTGAGAGAGTGTGAGAAAGAGGTATGAATCCACCAATAAAGTATTAATAACTCCTGAATACAGTATACTGCAGTCAGTACAGAATTAAATGAATGTGACAGGCAGAACCAAACAACAACATGTGTTGAAAAAAGTACTGAAGCTGGAATGTGTGTCCCAAAATCTGGATATGTTGCTCTCAGTTTGCAATATGCAGATAGTATGGTTGTATGAAATACCAAACATCCACAGTTGTCTATAGCCATATAAAGCAAATGTAGCAGAATGATGTAGCTGAACAGAGCCAGATATCAATGTGTATGAAAAAATATGAAATGTATATTGATGTAGCAGTAACATTCCTATCACCAACCTGAATAAGTTGTCACATAGGAAACTGTAGTCAGACCTGTAGTGTGTATATATCTGCAGCTAGTAGAAATGTACAGCATCTGTATAGGTATTTGAAGTTGTTAATGAAATATTTCTTCACCCTACCCTATAACCACAAATAATCCATTCCACATGAAATGGGTATGTGTATTCACAATTAATACCCCTGGACATTTGTCTTGTTGGTTCATACATATTTGCATGTACGTTGATGCATGTGCCCTGTTCATACAACCAAACCTGATGGCCTGTTGCCATCAATCAACCCTGCATGTTGTTGGATTGTGTATTGTTGTTCAAATTATGCATGTGTTATGCTTGCTGTTCAATGGCTTGAATTTATGGGTGTTTGGTTAATGGGAATACTAATGTATGCTGTAACAACTAATTGTGAATGGTATTGTACGTTACTAACCCAAACTGTCATAAAAAGTTGCAAAACATAGGACGACAGGGAAGGCGGGTTCCAGTGGACCCACCTCTCCCACCTCAGCTGGCGAGTGCACCTGGCAGTAGTGCCCAGGCCGGACCCTCCTCCGGTGGCCCCGTGCCACCTGTGGGTGGAAGCACTGCAGGGGGATGGGGCTCGTCCCCCCTCTGCAAGCGTGGCCGGAGGAGAACATCTACTCACCCTCCGTAGTGTCCGGACTGTGGTGCGTAGGGAGATCCGGCACGCTGTGCTTGGGCCCCTACACCAGTTTGAGGCACGGGTGGCACAACTCATGGACGTGCCTGCTGCCTGGCCTACACAGCCCTCAGCACAGCCCCATCCTAGGCAGTGAAGGCACAGTGGCAACTGCCCATGGGTGGGGATCTCAGTTCCACTGTTGCCATCTGTGGGCTCATGGGCTCGAGATATCCATTCCGTCCCCGTCAATAGTGTAACCCCCCCACATGTGTCATACACCACCCCCGTATGCGTCTTATTTGTCTTGTCTGTTAACCTCCCCTACCTACCTCCCCAGCTATACTGACTTCCTGTACCTGACATACCACTCTCACCTGGAAAAAAAAAAGGGCACTCTGTACCCACAAAAAAATTACGCCCCATACATAGCTGCCCATTTTGCACACATGTCTGCTGGACATGTAAACTGGCAATTACAATTGGCTGTACAACAAATATTATTGTTGTCCTCACACCTCTCTCAGGGGTGGAAGGTTTCAAATTTCACACCAAATTACAAACATATGCACAGCTGTTGCTGATGAAGAAATGGGCAGCTATGGGCCTTTCCTACATCCCTCCTGCAAAACCCGAGCTTGTTTTCCTACTGTCCTACCCTCTTTGTGCCCCCTTTTTCACCACTTTCCTATCTCCCCATTTTCTTTTCTTTAAAAGAAAATAGCGTGGGTGTGCGCGAGAGTAATCACTTTTAAGCAGTAGTAAGCGGGAGTGCGCTTGTGTGCGCTTAGCTAAGCATGTGTGCGCGAAGCTAAGCGGCAGTGCGCATGCATGAGCTCCACGCAAACCAGTGCTAACCTGCTTACAACTGCTTAAAAGTGCCTTAGTCACTCTGAATGACAAGGCCTGTAGTTTTCACAGCCGCAAAATAAAATACCTCCCTCAGTCTCGAGCCCAGGACCTTGGAAACACTAGTCTGCATGACTTACCACTAAGCCATGACTGCTATTCACGAACATTGTGCTGAAAGAAATATATCATAAAATAGTAGGAATTAATGTAAATGGAATATAGCAAGTCTAGTACATAAAGCATGTCATGTATATTTACTGTCAAATCTAGTGGAGTTGTAAAATAGTACTGTGTGCTGAAAAACAGTCATGCTAGTTGGTAGCTACTAGGTAATAATGTCACAGTAGCATTTGGCAAGCCACACACATACTCAGAGCAGGATAAACACTGCCATAGTTGAATAGTTAAGAGATCAGACATAGCAACTGTGACTGAGTTACAGGGATGTCCCTGATGTGAAAACAAATGTCAACTGTGTCCCACTGACACCCTGTCAAATGTACTAACAGTAGGCAGAAAGGTGTAACTACACATGCAATGTTAACTATGAATGACTGAAGGTATGCACCACCTGCACGTCACAAATGGTGTACTAATACATATGCTTGAAATAACCCACAGTCACAACTGCAGAATATCAGAATATGTCATTGGAGTATCCCACTGCTATGTACCATTCCATGAGGCTGATAAAAGATGCACCTGACAGTATCTGAGGCCTGCTCAGCAGCATGATCAAATACCCTTGTAAGTGTCAAGGCCCACACCATGGCCAGACCGCACTGCATGCAGTAACACCCTACCACAACAAACATATAGGGAGTTGCTGCCCAAACAGATTTAGCAAGCATTGCAAGCTGTGAATGTAAATGGAAAATAGGAAAGCCATAACAACACATTACAGGAAAGACACCTAGCAGGTATACAAGTAGTGAATGTAAAGACCAAATATTGAAGCCATAGCAACAGATTGCAAGAGCCACTGCTATATACCAGTTACACCACAATCCCCACAGGAAAGCACACACACACATATACACAGTATTACTAGTCATAGGTGTCAGTTTACATACACACAGAGAAGAGGACACTGGAGGAAGGAATACTCAGCTTACAGAACAACATGCATTGCAGTGTCTACAACACAGCCTGAAATATGAGAGACATACCAACCCTTACACTCACAGAACAGTGTCCACAGCAAACCAGCATGGTCCCCACCCTGATAATCTAAAAGGTCTACGCCTACCTAACAGACCTTTTTATAGCACAGTCCTGTAATCACAGTGAGAACTGCAATCACTACACAACAGGCTGCATGCAATTAGTAAATGCTGGCTAACAATAGGTGCAGAGGCCATCACATGGACATGTGCAGATACCTACAAAAGCATCCTGTACTCCCAGTCCACACATGCAATACTTTCATTGCACCCGCTGGAGGTAGAGAGAGAGAGAGAGAGAGAGAGAGAGAAAGAAAGAAAGAAAGAAAGAAAGAAAGAAAGAAAGAAAGAAAAAAAAAACCCATAACAACAAAACAAAGAGGCTGACAGCAGGCCAAGTAACTGCAAGCCTACACAAACAGCTGCAACAAACACAGGTAATGTAAAGTACTACTATAATACTTTACATACTGTGTACCCTCCAGATGTGTTATTGGTCTGTATCTATGTATATGAAGATGTGCATAGGGCCGGGAACATACTGCAACTGTCACTAAAGGCTCCACATACATATGTATGTGACGGTAGCTATGTGCACATAGCAATGTAGGTTGTAGTGCAATGTACAAGTAGGTTGTACAGTAATGGATGTTCAGCAGTACGTTACTGTGTGTATACATATGTGGAACTAAAAAGGAGTATATATATATATATATATATATATATATATATATATATATATATATATATATATATAAAACATGTGCATACGTATGTATATCGAGATATGTATGTATACATATATATATATATAATATGCATATGTGTATACATAGATAGAGAGGGATGTAGAAATACATAGACATATATAGTTTCACAGTGTCATAGTTTAGTACTAGGCTATCTGCAGACAGTGTATAGAATAGATTTATAAACTTGCGCCACTGTATAGTAGTGACACAGTGAAGACCCCCCTACATAATAGCATTAGTTTACTGTGCCTCTGTCTAGTAGTGACACAGAGATGACCCCTGCTGTAAACCTATGATCTCCCATCCACTTGTCAAGAATGCACATGAAGAGTGTCAGTGAGGGTCTCTGCCTAACATGAACTGGGATCCTGTTCCACAGTATGGGAAGCCTCTTAGTGATGGATCTGTCCCTACAGTATGTCCTATTCATATGTGTGCTGAGGTTTAAATCCATAGCTGTTGTGGTTCTGATGGATTTGGATTGTATGAGGTGGAACATGTCCATCAATACCTGATTGGACATGGCCTACTACATCAGGCACAGATCACCCCTACGTAGGCAGTATGCTATGGAATAGAGCATGAGTTACGTTAGTCTGGCAGCATATGAAAGTTGTTGAAGACCCTTGATCCCCCTGGTGATGTACTGATGGGGTCCCCCTAGCTGTTGCAAGTGCCAGGTGAGGTACATACCAAATGGGGCATAGTACACAGTCATGGGCCTGATAAGGGAGGAGTATAGGGGTACAATGACCCCTTTTGATCTGGATGTGAATCCCTTCATGATAAGGTGGGCAGGGTAGGAAGTCTATCCAACCACTTTGGCAACGTGGGTGTCAAATGAGAGGTCAGCATCGATCAGTGTCACCAGGTCTCCGATTACTTAGCGCTTTCACCCATACAGTGGGCATCTTCAGAGTACAATCAATCACATTCACAAAAATTTTCATTTAAATAGAAGCAGCAATTGATGATTATTCAATTAGTTAATCAACTATGACTAATACAAAAACATCTGTTGTAAATTTAATCTGACATCTTTATATATATCAAGATACATTGTAGTCCCTAAAAAAATATATATATAACTAACCTGGAGATGTGGGTGTCCTTCATGAATATGGACACACACCCTCCCTTTTTGTTTTGTCCCGAGTCCTGTGGCCAAAAAGCATGATACGGGGTATAGCCTGGTACCGCTGGTGCGCTCTCAGGAGCCTTGAATCAGGTTCTCACTTACTGCACAGACATCGAGATTGGTAGAATATGTACGTACAGATATATGTAATACACACATACATATATAGATATCTGTAGAGACATATACTGTTGTCAGTCAGATATGTCTGTATATGACTATCTCTCTCTCTCTGTCCCACCTCCTCACACTCTCACTTTCCCTGTGTCTCTCTCTCACTCTCTCCCCCTCTCTCCCCACATCTATATGTATATATCTACATCTATATATACATATTTTATATACATATATACAAACATATATATATATATATATATATATATATATATATATATATATATATATATATACAGATATAAATATATATATATATATATATATATATATATATATATATATAGAGAGAGAGAGAGAAAAAAACTGTGTGAGGCACATGTGTGCAGATGTCTTGCAACAGGTGCCTGGTGTCAAAGGCATGGAGTGAACACCAGTGTGGATACTGGAGTACCATACCCCATTCAAAAACACTGACACCAGTAACCACCACATATGTGCATGCCTGCCCACCAATGCATGTGTCAGGGGGGAACAGGGGCAACAAGTGTACAATAGGCTCCACATTGATATACACAGTGGCACACTAGTCCTGTAATACCTGTACATGGAATGTGTCAGCGGACATGGTGTATCAGCTATGGACATGTAGGTCACTGTACCCCTCCACACCCCACAATGTCCTACATGGTATGTACCTCCCATGACAGCTACAGATATGGAGAAGGACACAGACATATGCAAGTAACTGTGTCAATGCACTCAAACACCACAGAGTGCATACAGACTACCTATATAGAGGTTACCACTGCTGGATATACATAGTTCGGTCACACCCATGACAGTTGTCTAACAACCATGGTAACACCTCCAACATCCACAACACAAATTACCTATGTCTGTCGTCCCTGTCACTGCAGTATAGAGCACATGGTGGAGGTACAGGACCCTACCCACAGATATGACATACCCTGTAGTAGACCACACAGAATTAAGAAGCAAGGCTCCCCATGAGTAGATGTCAGACATACCCCTGCTGAATGTCATGCAGATAGGTAATATGCCATATGAGTCACCCTGTGTAACTGTTTGTAAGGAGCAGGTATGATCATAACATGTGTCACAAGGGGCAGGGTAGCATAACAGTATGCTGCTGTAGGCCCAGGGCCAAAAGCACACTACCTACCTAAGACACAATGCACACCCATGAACCCATTGCAAACCAAATATGTGAGGTAGAATGAGTGTGCCAGTGACTGGGTGCATGTTATGCACTGGTGTGATTGCTCACCATGACTGTCTGTCTGTCATGGTAGTGTGTGTCCTTGGTGTGAGGCCAGAGACAGGTGTGTGAGGTATTGCGATCAACATATACTACATTGCCATATGTTGTGCTGTGTTACCCTGTATGTCACTGTGGTGGAGGTAGGGTTATGGCAAGTAAGAGTAGTGTGCATTACCAGTGAAATATGTAACGTGCATTGTGTGCAGTGCATGAGCTGATAATGTTCCCCATACAGTACCTTGATACAAACCTCCAGTGTGAGGTTGTGTATTGTACCTGAAACAGTGTGTTGACTGCTGCAGTATACTAGTCTGTCATATGGAGCGTGCCAGGTACTGTTGCACAGTTGTCGGATGAGCACTGATATCTCGTCATTTAAATGTGTATCCCCCAATAGACAGACAGATGCTATATATGGTGCTTAAGTTATATCACTGCAGTCGAGTATTATGTGTATTATGTGTGCCATAGTTTGCTGACAGATATTGCTGACATATTTTCCTTCTCCTTTTCAGGGCTATGGTTCACCAGCGGATCCCTGTCTACTCCGCTGCAGAGGAGGAGGAGATACACCAGAGCCTGGTGCGGGATTTCGCTGTACTCTTTTCCCGCACCAGCCAGAACCAGCAGGAGAGGGCTGCACTGTGGCAAGACCTGGTCCGTCGGGTAAATGACATATGCACACATAACCGGACATATGAGCAGGTAAGCCATCACTGCAGTGATTTAATTAGAAATGTCCGTCAGCGTGCATCGGATATCCACAGGCAGCAGCTTGCCACAGGTGGTGTGGTGGCAAAACACCCCCCCCTCACCAGACTGGAGGGACTACTCCTAAGTGTTGTGGCTCCAGCACAACAGCAACAGCAGCAGCAAACATGTGTAATGATGGAGGCTGGAGCCACACAGCAGCAGGACACGGAGCGTGCAGGTAACATGCCATGTGTATAGTTGACCATTCTGTACACTGTTAGGTTATGCATGTGTGAGGTGTGTCCTCGTTTTGTAGCTGCAATCTTGGTAATTATTGTGCAAGAGTGATATCCTCAATATCTGCAGTACACCTGTGGAAGCTAACTGTTGCACTCACTGTTACTGTTACAGCTCTGCGATCCTCCTGGTGGGGTATTTCTGTGGTCTTTCCAGTTGCTGCAGGTGTCTGCTATGGTACATCCCTGAAGGGCCATTGTACACAATTGTTAGGCTGCTGATGGATGACTGGAGAGGCACATTGACCTACCCTAAGCAAGCTGTGCTTACCTTCATGATTAGGTGGGTATATGGTATGTTTTTGTAACCACTACAGACACATGGTTGTCACATGCAGGATATCTATCACCTTATGTCCCCAGGTCTCTTTTTGCTCCTGATGTACTTACTGGGTTAACACCTATGTGGTAATTTCTGGCCATGTACTGTGTTTCCACAGGGGTTGACTATACACTATTCTGCATTTAGCTTGTTGACATGGCTGTGGCACCACTTGTGTGTTTCTATGTGTGCCTTTTGTAGGTTGCTTGTGTCAGCTGGAGGGTCCGATATGATGGCCAGTTTGTAGTCCTCTGCAAACCTGTTCAGAGTCCTTCCATGTTGGCCTGTACCTATGTGACATATATAGCATACAAGATAGGTCCCAGGACCATGCCTTGTGGGATGCCAGTTGTACCTGGTTTGCAGTCTGCCATGGCTACAGCATGTCTGCCAGGTCAGTTCTGTTCTTGAGCTGGTTTGCAACCCATCTACTTGCATAGGGGTTTATAGTTAGGCTGGTGAGCTTATCTGTACTGCCAACTAGAGTATTGTATGGAAGGGTTTAACAAGGTCCAGATAGGCTGTGTGATCAACATTCCCCACACCAATGGGCTTGGTGCACGTTTCACATGAGTCAGACATGTGTAAGGGGCAGGATCTGCCCTATGACAGCCACACTGGGTAGGGTCCAATGTCTGTAGGTACCCAATCTCGTTATTCATGGGATCCATGATCATCCTCTCAATTACTTTGCCAACCTAGATAGTCAGGGTTGAGGGGTGATAGTTTGCAGTATCCATTCAGGCACCCCCTTTATGGTGTGGGACCACTGTTGCTGTACACTGCTCTTTGGGTACATATCTGTGGTAGGACTGATAGTGTGCAGTAATGCTATTTGCTGTTCCATTCTTCTTTCAGTACTTGTTGGACACAACCCAGGACACCATCTGGTACCATTGATGCTGTGTGCTGTGCTTTGTGGATGCTGGCTGTTACCTCAGCATCTGCAATGTTAAGGGGCCAGCACTCTCCTGGGATAGATATCTGTCAGTTAAGTGCTGGTGGGGAGGTTGGAAGGAATCTGTTCGGTAGGCTGTTGGCAATGTGTGTGGGTTTGGTGTATTGTTTGTGATATTAGAGTGCTGCAGAGCATATCTGTGGATTATCACCATGGTTCCTACCATCAGGTAGGACAGCTGTGTGATAATCCTTTGTGTCCTGCACAATTTTTGTATCATCATAGGTTCATAGGTTCATACTAGGCTATCTGCCCTGGCCTTGTTTGAGCATGGACAGACTGTGTGTGGGTCTCAACACCCCTTGCAATGTGCATATTATGCCCATGTAGGGTTTACTTTCCTACATGTGACACAGGGATGGCCCCCAGTGTACCCCTACTATCTCCCATGCACTTCACCGGATTTCTCTTGTTGAGTTTGTGTGTGGAGCTCAGCCTATCATGGACTGGGATTCTGTTCCATCGTGTCAGGAGCCTCTGGGTTATGGATCAGTCCCTCCAGCACATCCTATTAATCTATGTGTGGAGGTTCAGATATCTCACTGTGGTGTGTCTGCTGGATTTGGGGTTTCTGCAGCGGATAATGTCCATTCATTCTGGATTGGACATGGCCTTGTACATCAGGCATACATCACCTCTGATGGTGCAGTATGCTTCTGAATTGGGCTGTGGTTTCTTCAGCCAGGCTGCAGATGTCCAATGTTTGGACCCTTTATCCTGTTGGTGGGGTACATTTGAGGTCTTTCTGACTGCTGCATGTGTAAGGTAAGGTACATCCAAACTGGGGCATTGTTGTCACGTATGGGCCTGATAAGGGAAGAGTATGGGGGCACAGTGACCTCTGTAGCTCTACATGTGCATCCTTTCATATTAAGGTGGGCAATATAGCAGGTCTCCTTGGCCACCTTGGCAATGTGAGTGTCACATGACAGGTTACCATCCACTTGTGTCCCTAGGTCCATGATTACTTCTTCCATACATAATGGATTGCCACCTATGTCATACTTTGTGTGTGCCTTGTTTGGTATTTGTTGAGACATTCATACTCTGACGTGTCTTCAGGAAGGCTGGCTGGGGTACCTGGGTTTGTGTGTGTGGTCTGTAGCAGGCTTCAAACAGGTACACAGTTTGAGACAGTGTTACTTGCCCATGGATAGTCCATGCTGCTTCTTGCTGTGGTACCAACCTGGGGGTGTGGTTATCCTTGATAATTACTGGTAGCCACACTCCTATTGTCATGTGCTCCATGTTTTGGAGCTGTAGAGCATGGTATGAAGCATAACCTGGTAGTATTAGGGTGCCCTTCTGGGCCTTGCCCAGGTTTCTGTTACAGAACACATATTACCATTCTGCATGCTGTGGTGGGTTTGGTCTGCATGCACCTTGCAGGTTAGACTTCTGGCATTGGGTAGCATTACGTCCAGGTTATTATCCCTTGTGCTACCTATGGGGTGGGTTTGTGTTTCCAGATGTACCTATTCCAGGCACAGTGGGGGTGACAACAGCCTTTGCCAGTATCTACACAGCCAGGTGTGCTGGGTGCGTGCCATCCCTAGCAGGTGGGGCATCATGTCTTGCTCGGCATGTCAGCCCAGGCTGTCAGCCATGTGTTCCCCCTTGCTAACAGCAATACCTTAGCCAATTATTGTACTTGATCTTGTTGTCTTCATAGTGTGGCATCATGCTTGGTGAGGGTGAGATGTTAGGTTGGGTCTTCATGTTTGCATATACTAGATGGTGTTACATTGCTTAACACATGGCAATCATGCCTCAGGTGGTGCTGCAGGGCTGCCTCTGTTGGATGCACATACTACACTCCCTGTACATGTTTGAGAGCAGGTTGTGTCATGTTAGGCATCCCTGTTACTATATGAGTGAGTCAGAGAGGGGTATCATTCCCAGAGTTCCTACTGAGCCAGTGTATGTGCTATGCATTGCCTCTTTGCCAAGGCCAGGGCATACTGGGCATGCCTCCTTCTGCCTACTGGGGCAGGCTCAGGTTGTTCCTCCTCTGAGTCACGCTCTGCCTGTGATGGCCTTGGCAATGGTGGGGGGCTGTTTGTCCCGGCCATATGCTGGTCCTGCTGCAGCTGTTTTCGCAGAATCATATTATGTAGCATAGCACATACCATGACAATTTGGGTACATGTAGTTGGTGAGTACTGCAAGGCTCCACCAGATGTGTCCAGGCACCAGAACCGTGACTTGAGCAGCCCAAACACATGCTCTATTACGTTTCGTGCTTGTGCGTGTGCCTCATTATGGCGTTCCTGTTCAGGTGTGTGTGCATTTCTGATGGGTGTCATCAGCCACGGCTCCAGTGCATATCCAGCATCCCCCACTAGGTGACCATGTGGGATGTCCCCATTGGCAAATGTCTGGTACAGCTGCGTCAAATGCTAGATATGGGAATCATGGTAGCTCCCAGGGCAGCCAGCACACACATTCATTATTATGCCCTGGGCATCACACACGACCTGGCAGTTGATGGAGGGGAAGCCCTTGAGGTTAATGTAGGCCCAACCCCGCTCACCGGCTGGTGCTTTGATGCGTATGTGCGTGCAGTCTATTGCACCCACTACCTCAGGGTATTCCGCTATTTGCTGTAAGAGACGCATATTGCTGGCCAATACCTCACTGGCATTGGGGAAATATACATGCTCACTGACATGTGCTGACATGGCATCCAGGAACTGGTGCAGTACCCTGGAGGCTGATGCCTGTGATATCCCCATCATATCACCAGTTGGTCTCTGGAAGGTACCTGTTGCTAGTATTCTTAGGCCAACACATACCTTGGTTTCCACTGGGATGGGTTCCCCTCTGTTGGCTCTGTGTGTGAGGCGTGGCCTGCACAGCTCAACAATTTGCTGCAGGAGGTCTCTGTCCACTCTATAGCGCTCCACTATCTCCAGCTCATGTAACCCCTGGTAGGTGACCCTGGGCCTGTACACTCTTCTCCGTCTCCTCACTGTGGGTTGTCTGGCAGCATTTCCATTGTCACCACCCTCAGCAAGTCTCCTATGTCTCCTTATGACAGCTATGGCAGCCCCTAGCATGTTTGGTCTGAGTGCAGCTTTTTCAGTTTTCACTTCTACTAGCTTACACCTGTCTTGCAGTGTCTCTTGAGAGAAACATACTGCAATGCTGTTTGCAGTGTTTTAAGTGCTCGGCTGGGCTTGTATTCTGCCTGTGTAATTGCCTGCTTCTAATTGTTTTCACCTGCTACCTCTACAAGTATTCCCTGCTAGTTTCCTACTATTTCTTCTGCTTCCTTTTCCTCTCTGTTTCCTCAGGGGGGAGCAGCACACATACCAGCGAAAACACACGCACAGTGGCTACCACGCGTGCACACATGCTTACATGGACCAGAATCTGCTTATTCGGATTAAAACGCGTGCACACCAGCGCAAACAGGTCTACAGATCTTTAAACATGCTCCTACATGCTTACTCTGCCTTACACGTGCACACTCTGTCTTACTCGCGGCTCCCAGCGTGCACACGCGCGCATGCACCTACAGCAAGAAACTTTGGTGTTGGCCACAGTGTACACCTTCCATTTCTTGACTTTCCCATGCTTATCTGTTGACACTCCTCTTTTTATGCTGTGTGATTGACATCTTTCACATACCACTTTGCTCCAATGAGCTTGATTTCTTCCTGACATTCCCCCCTGTGATGTCACCTATCTCCTACTCTGTTACTCCCCCTTATCTAACTCTTATACTACATGGAATTTGCTCATTTGCTATGTGACAGTGTGATTCACTATCCTACCACTCATGTACATAGGATTGCCTACTAATGCTTAGTTACATGTCTTACACTCAGCTTCCCCCCTTAGCAACCACTAGACGGTGGCCATGTTGTTTTTGGTCTGCTAGTCCCTGCATTGCAAATCCATGCATTACATAAAACCCACATTTGTGGGTTTCAAACCTTTATTTTTCTGTTTTATATAGCGCAGCCCGTTTGCGCGGGGCTGCGCTGCGTTTAAACATAGCCGATCGCCGAAAAAAAAATATTTTATTTCATGTTTGCATCGGGTTACCATGCCAATGGCCACATATTTGGCCATTGGCATGCTGACTGCAACATTTGCACACTTTATTTGGAGCTGTCATGGCTCCGTTGTGTTATTTGCAGTAACGTACTCAGTTGTCAACTGAGTACATTTCTGCACCTAACACGACTCTTACACGGGCTGGTTTCGGCTGCAAGTGGGGTGATTAGCATATCCACACCCTGCCCGTGTAAGAGTCGATTTAGCTGTCTCTTACACGGGATTTCAGGCTGTTCCTGGATCGCGATGGCTGCATGGAGTCTTACACGACCCTTAGACACCGTGCAAGCCATCGTGAATCCTGCCCTTTGTTTTTATTTTTTATTCTGGTCTCTGTTTTAGTGTCAGATCTTTCTAATAATTGTTTTATACTACAATCCTTAGTACTAACAAATTTTGGGATATTACCTAAGATCTGTCCTAACTCTCTATGTGCATTGATAATTCTCCATTTGTGACTAATAATATTCCTAATTACAGGGGCATCTACAGACATGTCTAGGGTTCAACGTGGGATGTCATTATTACTTTCTGAATCTAATACATTGTTTTTATTATTAAAACCATATGATAATATACGTGTAAATAGGGTTCCCCTCTTCCTTTTAATTTCCATAACTCTTTTCCAATAAGCATGAAAGGTAACCCTTATCTAAAAAAGTGAAGTAATAAAATTAACTTCTTTTTCAAAGTCTACATCACTACTAATCATGCATGAGGCTCTAATATACTGACCTGTAGGTATATTACGTTTCATGTACCAAGGATGGTTACTTGAACAATGCAGGTAACTATTTGAGAAAGTATTATATATATATATATATATATATATATATATATATATATATATATATATATATATATATATATATATATATATATATATATATATATATATATACTACTTTCAAATCTCCTACCAACAGGATCCCATGACAACTTTACATCTAAAAAAATTAACTTCATGTCTACTACATCCTAAGGTAAAGGATAAAAAGGTAGATGTTTTGTTCAAATGTCTCAAAAAAAGTCACTATCGATTTGTCCTTTTAGGACAAAGAATACATCATCAACAAATATATTGAAAATAATAATATTATGATACTCCTGTAAACTAGGTAATAGCTCATTTTCCCACCAACAAAGCACAAGATTTGCGTATGCCGGGGTAGTAGCTGCCCCCATGGCGACTCCTCTCTTTTGTCTGTAATATTTATCATGAAAAAAGAAGTAATTGCTTTCTAAAACAATCTCTAAAAGGTTACACTATACTACTATCATGTTTCATGTTATGTGGCCATATTTTCCCAAATAATCCCTTACAAACTCAACTCCTTGGTCAATCGGTATAGATGTAAATAGAGACACGATGTCAACAGTAACAAGTGTAACAATACTAGTATCAGATAAACAAGTTAAAGAAAAATTTTTTATATGATCTAAAAAAATCCCATGAGTCTCAATAATAAGATGACAAATTTTGTACTATAGGGTTGAAGACTGAATCTAAAAAAAATAGACATTCCCTCTGTAATACTGCCACTAGCAGATACAATGGGTCTGAAAGGGGGGTGGATTGGATCTCTGTGAATTTTCAGTATACCAAATAAAATACTGACTCGTGGATGCTTATTATTAACACAATTGTATAAATTCAAATCTATTTCTCCATTCATTACCATATCTTCTAAAAAGGAATATACCAATCTGTATTTGGTGCTGATTTCACCACCAAATACCACTTGATACTTGTCATCATTACTTACCGTTTGTTCCATTCGTTCATGGCAACCGCCAACATTCATAATGACCAAACAACATCCCTTGTTGGCCTTCATAAAACATAAGCTTTTTTCATCACATAATTCATTCAATGCACTACGTCCTACAGGTGTTAAATTATAATAAGATTCAAGAGTTTTCTTATTTAAGGAATCCCTAATATCCCTTTCAGAAAATGCTTCAAAATTCTTTAAAGTAAAATGTAAAGATGGATTAAAAGTAGAAGGCCTTCCCAAACAATTCTTCATGGCAACATCTTTAAGTATAAATGCTAAATTTAACTTCCTTGTATACATTTTTAACTGAAGAATGGTACGAGTTAAACTAGACCCATGGCTAGGAACAAAGCCGAGTCCAAGTCTAAGTACTTTAAGATGTTGGTCATTCAATTTAAAATTGCTTAAATAGTGGCTGGAATTACCCACTTTAATATTGTATGTCCCGTTTGTGAGCCAGTTGGCAACCCATCTTACAATGAAGGGGTGTACATTCAGTTTGTTAAGTTTATCGGTAATGCCTGAATGTGGGATTGTGTCAAAAGCCTTTGCCAAGTCAAGGTATGCTGTGTGCACAGATTTGCCCTCAATGGCCTTGGGCACACTTTCAAAGAAACCCACCAGATTTAACAGGCAGGATCTGCCCTTCATGAAGCTGAATTGGGTAGGATCCAGGGTTTGGAGGTCACCTATGTCTTTATTTATGAGGTCTATAGCGATACATTCCATGGCCTTACAGATAAGGCTGGTCAGGCGTATGGCTCTGTAATTCCCTGGGTCTGCTGCCAGGCCACCTTTGTGGAGGGGAATAACTGTAGCTATTCTCCATTCAGCCTCTGGTTAGGTTATGATTGAAAAGAGTACTTGGTGGTGATGCTAGTTCATGTTTTAGCCTGTTTAGAAGACAGCCTGAGATGTTACCTGGTCCCATAGAGGCTGTGCTCTTTGCCTTGGACAGGGCTTTGAGGACCCGCTCTTCAGATATGCAAGATGGGAGGGGGTTGAGGGAGGGTTGGTTGTAATTTAGGAGGGAATAAGGGAGTGAAATTTTTGCCAAACCTATCCACTAGCACGTTCGCTATCTCTGTGGGGTCAGTGTGTGTGATACCATTGGCCACCAGTTCTGCACATGCTTGGGTCCTACCCTTTAGGTTACATACATAGCTGTAAATGGCCTTATGGTTATCATTGGCAGTACTTGCTAGGTTTCTCTCACAGGATCTCTTGGATGATTCAACAAGTTGTCTTATTTGCCTGTTAAGGCTGAGGAGGGTGTTTTTCCATTGTTGGGTCCTTGTCTTTATTTTTTCAAACAGCAGCTTTTTGCATTTATTGTAGAGTTTGTTGATGCTGGAAGTCCACCATGGCAGCTTAATTTTACTTGGAGCTCTGGCTTTGATTCTATCTGATACATTAAGTTTATACATTTATGCAAGTGATTGTACAGGTCTTTAGTGAAGGTAATTGCCACTTTCAGTTTGGGGTGGTGCTTGGAATGCATTTATATCTTCACCTAGGAGGGTATAGTTTGTCTTGATGAAGTTTTTTAGTCTGATTTCACCCTTTGTGAGTTCTGGTGTTAGTGTCAGTTTGAAGGTGACTGATGTGTCTTCAGTTTTAACAAATGAGGGACCAACAGTTGCAGCAGTGCACCTGTTTGCCATGTTGGTAAGGACCAGATCTGGAATGTTTATTCCTCTTGTCGGGGTATTGACAATTTTATCCAGGGCATTTGTTTTCACAATGTGAGGGAACTTTTGTGCTAGTGAGTTTGGGATAGGGTAAGTTCCCAGTTGATGGTGGGATAATTGAAATCCCCCATAACCTGTGTGTTCGGTAAAATTTGGATTGTCTTCAATTTGGTTAAGTAGACTTCTTGGGTGCATTGACTCATGGAAGGGGATCTATATCAGGCTAGAACTTGAATGGGGGTCTTACCCACTGTAACCTGGATCTGAAGTAACTCCATGGAGTTGTCCAGTCTAACTAGACGTGAGGTGAATTTATCTCTAATATAGATTGAAACACTGTCTCTTTTGGTTTTCATGCATTCATTTTGTGGTCTAAAGGTGTGGAAGGCATTGTAGCCTTACAGCACCAGAGTACTTTCTGAGGCCTTAAACCAGATTTCTATGACTGCACCTCCCTGTTTTTTATCAAGGTGTACCAAGTATGTCATGTGTATATCACTTTCTCTTATATTTTCAGATTTTGGTAGGTATTATAGACCTCACATCACTGTATAAGTCTTCCTGTTGCTCTTTCCTTATATTTAATGATCCACAAGAGTGATATTGTATCTTTTTTGACAAAGGTTAGCTCATTTTACTAAGTATTATCATTTAATTTTATTTCAACATAAAGCCTTGCACACTTGACATTTCATCTCTGAATAACCAATATGCCAGGACATTTATGTCACTGCTGTCACCTGCTCAAGCCAATCATTTATAATGGCTTATTTTAATAACTGTATTTACTTATTTTCTAAAATAAGTAATCTGATATCATTTTATTCATTTTATTATTTACTCTTTGTTAACCAGGTTAGTCCCAGTAGGCTAATAGGCCTTTTTCAGGGTAGACCCAAAGTGGTACCTGGCTGGAGTTACCCACTTTAATACTGTATGTCCAGTTTGTGAGCCAGTTGGCAATCAATCTTCCCCTATTTGTTCGTTTGTTGGTGAGTGGGACTATTGCAAGTGTTACACTTCCTTCTTCTGTTCTGGGCGTGTAGGTGGCTCACAGAAGAAGGAATCCTGCAGCTATAGCTACATCTGTGGATGTGTTATGTTGTTCAGAAGTGGGAAATGATTCATTGGTGAGAGGAGAGCAGAGGAGAGGAGAAAGAAGTCCATGTATCAATGAAATCAATCAAGACTTTACAGTGAGTTGGTGAAGAGATGGTGGCAAATGGTGTGACAGGAAAGGTGGTTAAGCCTTCCACTTCATTGGTATTGATGCAGTAGGAAGTGGAGAGGTAGAAGGAAGGGAAGGCAATCCTACTTTCTCAAGATTCAGAAGTCAGGTTTCAACCGGAAGTGTTCATTGACAGTAGTGTGAATTATAATGAAGTAATGGTTACAACTCTCCAGCCAGGAGGGTTGCAGGATGTTATTTTATAAGAGTTGATAAATGAAAGTGAACCAGAGAGTGAAAAAGATGTGGCACGGGGAGATAAAACGGACACATTATAAAAACATATGCTGACATGGTGAAAGAGAAAGGGAAAAGAGGAGCAGATGGTAAAGAAATTGAAACAAAACAAATAAGAAATTATAAAATAAGGATCTTCAGTAAAGAAGAAAAAGGTATGCAAAGTTATGATATATGAGACAAATTGTTTATCTATTAGGTATTTCACCAGCAGAGGTAAAAGCTTTTATTCATATAAACAAAGGGACTTTTTATGATATTATTTTTGAAACTGGACAGGCAATGGAAATGTTTTGGGGGGATATGAAAGTAAAAAAGTTTCTGTGTTGTTGAATGCTTATGTGATAAAAATGTTTTAGAGAATCTAAGAAAAAAATTAATGTACAATTTAGGACTGAAATTAAAAAAGACTTCAAAGAGACATCTAAGAAATATATGCAAAGAAGGGCTGAACATTTCTAAAGTGTTTGATAACAGAGCTTTATGGACTGGGAATGTGATTGTGGTGTTGTTTTAAAAATCAGAGTGGGAAGGTTATTCATATTCCTAGTATTATAAATGTTGATGGACAAAAAGGTATTGTGAAATGTTGGAATCAACCTAAAACATGTTTCTATTGTGGAAAAACACATAATTTGATTGTTGATTGTACAAAACTGAAACGTCTTTTATGTGGTGTAATAGGACATGCTGCAAACAATGTGAGTTAAGATGTTATAAATATAATAAGTCTGGACACGTGAATGGATTGTACGTAAGGAAGGTATGTGTCAAATGAAAATGTTATGGCACAAAAGCAAGAACAAGAGGTTATGGAAACTGCAACTAAGAAAGAAAAGGAGCAAATTAATATGGAAGAGGGTGAAATAAAAAAAAAGGGTAGAAGTTCATTTCATGAAGAACAACACTTAAATACAGAAGAAAGGTTAGAAATCAGTGTTAAGGAAGGTGTAAGTTGGAGTATAGTTAAAATAAAAAAAAAATCTATTGGAAAAAGGGTAACAGAAAGGAAAAGAAAAGTCACTGGATTAAATATTAAAGAAAACAGGAAAGGGAAAAGGTTGAAGCCTTTATTTCTTCTTTCTACACAGGATTTCTTGGAATGAGAACAGTGTCAAATTTAGGATACTGGCATTAAATGTTGATAGTTTTAAAAGTATTGTTAGAAGACTGGCGATTATAGAATGGTGCAAAAGATTTGATAGTGACATTATTATATGAGAAGACACGATTGCTGACAAAGGAAGACAGATTGCAAGCTGAAATTTTGTGGGAAAATTAGACATTTTGGAATTTATGACAAGATTTATGTTCAGGAATAGGAATATTTACCAAAAAAACAGCAAAAGTCCTTGATATAACCATAGTTTTAATGGGTAGGATAACATTTATTGATGTAAGACGGAAAGATAAGGCATTCAGAATAATAGCATTATTGCATATGTGACTAGCAAAGAAAGTTCAAATATGTTTAAATTAATTTTGAACAATATTCCTATTATCACGGATATTATAATAGTGGGAGAATTCAATTGTGACTAGAGGAAGAAAACGAAAGAGATTGATGTTAGAAAGGTTATGAAAATTATGAGATGTGTCAAATTAAGTTTGTGGAAGAAACATGGACCTATAGAAGATGGATATATACAACACAGAAATATTATTTTCTCATCTAAAGGGCTAGAAACAATTGATGAAGGTATAATAGAAACAGTGTTTTGAGATCATAAAGCTATTTGGATAGCGTTAAGAGATAATGTAAGTGTTAGTATGATAGGGAAAGGCCTAATAAGGCTGAATAAGGTTGAATGGGAAGTAGAAGGCAAAAACAAAAAAATTGGAATTATGGGCAAATCATATAGGTATTAGGGAATTTTGTAATGCTGCAGAATGGTAGATGTATTTTAAAAAGAAATATAAAAAAATATTATCAGGGATGGCAAGTGAAGAACAGAAAAGAAGGGAAAAAGAGGTATGATATTTTACATGAAGACGTTTTTGATAACTTAGAAAAATAATACGTTTTAGTAAAGAAAAATAAATTTATGCAATGACTCAAGAGAAAAATTAAAAATTTCTTATTTAAAAAGAGATATTTTCTTCACAGAAAAAATGAAGAGGTAGCACCATATTTAAACAATGTGGTAAAAGAGGATAGGTTAATGGAGGATTGATAGATGAAAAAGGAATATAAGAGATGAAAAAATGTAGTAAGAAGAGTTGTAAAATATGTTGAAGGTGTTATAGAAAGTTAAAACATTTTCCTATCAAGACAATATGGATTTGGAAAAGGGAATAGAAACCGTGGAAGTGAACAGAATATTAGGACAAGTAAATGTGAATACTGCAGCAGGACTGGATGAGATAGAATATTAAATGCATAAAAATATGACAGACAAAATAAATATTTCTTAGAAGTATTAAATAAGTGGTTAAATGCAGGAATTAAATATAAAGATTTAAGCACTGGAATATTTAAATTTGTATGGGAAAAAGTGAAAGAAAATATGTAAGGAACAGGAAGCCTATTTATTTGGAAAATAATACTTATAAGATTTTTTTGAAAATTATACAAAAACAAATCAAGTTAAATCTTTAGAATATCATACTAGGTAAATAGGCTCATAGGTGTGTACTAGGCTAATGGCCCTGGAGCCTTTACAAGCCAAACCCAAAGGATTACCCTGGTATTGTGCCACCCGACCTTAGTTTCCAGTGCCTCTGTCGAGTAGTGCCACTGGAGTGATCCCTGGGGTGAATTTTCTATTTCCCATCCACTCATCAAGATTTATCTTGAAGAGGGCCAGTGAGGTGCTCTTTTTGACATGTATGCAAAGTCTATTCCATAGCATAGGCAGTCTCTGGGTTATGAACCTGTCCCTCCAGCATGTTCTGTTGATTGGGGGTAATGAGTTTGAGGTCTCTGGAGTGAGTGGTGCGGAGGGACTGGGATTTCTTTAGATGCAGCATTTCTAACCGAGCTGAGTCAGATATGGCTTCATAAGTCAAGCAGAGATCGCCTCTAAGTAGGCAATATGAGACAGAGAATAGTTGGAGGTTTTTGAGTCTGTCCATATAGGACAAGTGTTTAAGGTCTAGGATCCTCTTTTTGAGGTACTTTTGTGGCCTCTCCAGTTGTTGCAGGTGTCTAGTGAGGTACATGCCAAATTGGGCATTGTACTCGATGATTGGCCTAATGAAGGAAGAGTAAAGAGAGACAATGACTTCTTTCTTCCTGGATGCAAAACCCTTAGTAATGAGATGTACCACATAGAAGGACTTTCTGACAACAGTGGCAGTGTGGTGGTCAAAAGAGAGGTTGCTGTCAACCTGTGTTCCCAGATCTCTTATAATGCCTTCTGTGTTCAGTGGACTACCATCAATGTGGTAATTCATGGGAACTTGTTTTTTCCCAAAGGGGATGATGACACATTTTTTTGGCATTGAGCTTAAGCCCATGGTTCTGACACCAGTCACTGGTCTCAGTGAGGCCTTTCTGTAGAATGTCAACATCACTTGGGGAGTTAATAATGGCTCCCAACTTGCAATCTTCTGTGAACTTTGTCAGCCAGCATCCCTTCGTGTTGGCCTGGACTTCTGAGAAGTATATACCAAATAGGAGAGGATGCAGGACCAATCCCTGTGGGACTCCACTCGTGAATGGTCAGCAGTCTGACTTGGAGTCAGCTACTTTCACACTGTAGGCTCTATCTGAGAGCCAGTTTGCAACCCACCTAATGATATAGAGGTTGATGCCTAGCTTAGTGAGTTTTTCTATGATTCCTGAGTGGGGAATGATATCAAAGGCCTTGGCCCGATCAAGGTAGGCTGTATGAACCACCTTGCCTTCATCCACAGCTCTGGTGACTGACTCAAAAAAGTCGACCAAGTTGAGCAGGCATGATCTACCTTTCACAAAACCAAACTGTGTGGGATCCAGAGTTTGGAGATTCCATATATCCTTGTTTATTAGGTCCATAATGATGCATTACATAGTTTTGCATATCAGACTTGTCAGGCTAATGGGGTGATACTTCCCATGGTCTGTAGTCACTCCTCCTTTGTGGAGAGGGATGACTATATCAGTGCGCCATTTGGTAGGGACAAAGCCTGAGGTGAGGCTGTGACTGAACAGGGCACACAGGTGAGATGCCAGTTCACTCTGTAGTTCATGTAGAACACAGACAGGGATATTGTCAGGTCCCATAGAAGCTGTATTTTTGGCCTTGTACAGTGCTGTTTTAACCTGTACAGTAGTAATACTGGGTGCCTGGCAATCTACTGGTATTGTGATTGGTCCTTTGGGGGGGAGAGGGGTAAAGTTGTAACTGAATCTGTCGTCCAGTATATTGGCAATATCTGTTGGCTCGGTATAGAAGGTACCATTGTGCAGTAGCTCAGAGCAAATCTGGGTTTTGCTGTATAGGTTCTTTACAAAACTATAGAAGGCCTTGTGGTGGTCTATACTTTCTGCTGCAATTCTGTTTTCATAGCTACCTTTAGAGGATTTAATAAGGGATCTCAAATTTTTGTTGAGGCTGATAAGGGAGTTTTTCCACTCTTGGGACTTCACTTTATTCTGCATCAGTTTCCTCCTTCTGTTGTAGAGTTGGTTTATGGCTGGGCACCACCAGATTGGCTTCCTTTTTTTGGAGGAGAGCATCTTGGTTCTATTGGGTATGGTGAGATCCATGCATTTGTGTACGTGTTTGTGCAGTGCATTGGTGTATGATTCGGTGGTCATGCAACTATTCTCCATTTGCATGGGTGCCGTGAAGTTAGCCACCTCTGTTCTTAGGAGCCCAAAGTTAGCTTTGGAGAAGTTTTTAATGGTGGTTACCTTTGTGGGGGGGTGGGAGGGATGTGGATTTCCAAGGTGATTAGTTTGTGGTGGGATCTAACCAGGGAGGAGTTGACTATTGGTGTACAGCAACGGTCACCCATGTTAGTAAAGACCAGGTCAAGGATGTTGCTACCTCTAATGGGGGTAAGAACAAGCTGGTCCAAAGCATTGGAATTAATGAATTCCAGGAAGCATTGGGCAAGTGTATTGGTACATGAGTAGTTTTCCCAGTTAATGGAGGGGGTAGTTGAAGTCGCCAAGTATGAGAGTGTTAGGTTAGACTCTAATATTCTCCAGGGTGCTTAGAAACATGGAGTGAGTGTCTTGGGACATGGTTGGGGACCTATAACAAGCTATGACCTGAATCGCTGTCTTACCCAATGTTAGCTGCACCTGAAATATCTCTGATGCATTATGTTGGGCTACCAGTCTGGAGGTGTGCACATCCTTTGTGAATATGGAAACACCACCACCTTTGGAGCTTCGGTTCAAGTTCTGGGGCTGAAAGGTGTAGAATGAGTTATAGCCTGGTAGTGCAGGAGTGCTTTCTGCTGCCCAGAACCAGGTCCCTGTTACAGCACAAATGTCAATGTTCTCCATTTTAAGGAGTGCTTTGAGCAAGTGCATTTTTAGTTTTAGACTTCTAGTGTTGATGAGTATGACCCTCAGATTGCATTTGTTTGTAGCTGGTGGTAATTTGGTCTTTGGAACACCACCTAAGAAAGGCACTATAGGGGTGACAGGAACCTTGGACAGTATCCGGAAGCCCAGGTGTGACAGATGCAGGCCATCTCTAGCAAAGCATCGAGGTCTGTAAATCATGTCATCCCAGGCAGACAGATACAGAATCCCCTTAGAATGACACCAGAAATTTATCCAATTATTGAAATCAGTTGTTTTATGCTTGTACTGTAGCATCATTCTGGGTGATGGTAGGATGCTGCTGAGGGCTACATAATCTGAGAGCTCCTCCGTGTCTCTTTTCATGTAGTCCAGGGAGGTACGTCTCAGGTCATTCATACCCACATGTACAATGACAGAGCCATATTTGTAACTGTTGTTGATGGACCTGAGAGTGTGCATTATATGGTGGATCCTGGCACCTGACAGGCAGCTGACTGTTACTTTCTCCTTATTCAACCTAGTGAGTGGGACATGAGTGTGCCTCACTCTTGAGTCACCTATGACTAGTGTGCTGGGCATGCTGTTTTGCCTTAGGGGCTTTGGTTGAGTGGCACACTGTTTAGGAGACTTATGTGTCTCATGATTAGTGTTGTGTTGTGGTGGTCAAGTGCATTTCTGCCTTGGAGGTCTCTGCTGTTTGGGTAGATTTTTTATTGAGAGCCTCCACGAAGGTGGGTGTGTGGTTTGTGTTTTTATGTGAAGGCAGTGCTGGTGTGTGTTCTGGAGGGCTATATGTTCTATGTGGTGTGGTGCAAATGTTGACCTTCTCCTCTTGATCATTCCAGTCTTGGCTGGAGAGTGCGTGGCTTCCAATTTAGATTTGGGCTATACTACTCAGAAACAGCTCCTCGTGGTCCTGCAGAGTGGTCCTAGCAGCAGAGAACTGAGAAAAGCGACTACTTTCCTGATTTAAGTATTTTTTGCTGTTTTTTACATAAAATACCTTCTCTTGCTTACTTTGAACAAGCTTAAACTTTTTTTTAGCTGTTTGTTGCATTATATATTATCTGCACTTAAAGTTACATTTGGTCGGAAATTGGTCGAAAGTTTGTTTGTTTGTTTGTTAAATTTAACTGTTGAGGCTGCCCACTAAAGTGTGCCAGCCTGTGTAACTGATTTATTACTGTTTCCTGCATTTCTGTGTGTTTTCTATCTCAAAAGCAAAAAAAACGAAAAAAAATCCTTCTTTTCCCGCCTCTCCTCGACTAGTTTAGACCAGTATACAGGCTTTGCTGTATTCTGGGCTTTGGTGTAGTTCCTGTGTTGTCCATTGCCTTACTTGGATGGAAGGAAGTTTCTTTGCTCACCAGTGGGAGTGGGGAGCCTTGAGCAGCCTATCTGTCCCTGAAGGAGTGACCTCAGCACAGGAGCTTGTAGTAATTGGTTGTTTTGGACAATTTCTAGCTCTTTTGAAGTTCCCTGTTTAAAATCCGCCTCTGAGCTTTTTTTTCTGGCTATACTACTTAGAAACAGCTCCTCGTGGTCCTGCAGAGTGGTCCTAGCAGCAGAGAACTGAGAAAAGTGACTACTTTCCTGATTTAAGTATTTTTTGCTGTTTTTACCTAAAATACCTTCTCTTGCTTACTTTGAACAAGCTTAAACTGTTTTTTTAGCTGTTTGTTGCATTATATATTATCTGCACTTAAAGTTACATTGGGTCGAAAATTGGTTGAAAGTTTGTTTGTTTGTTTGTTAAATTTAACTGTTGAGGCTGCCCACTAAAGTGTGCTAGCCTGTGCAACTGATTTATTACTGTTTCCTGCATTTCTGTGTGCTTTCTATCTCAAAAACAAAAAAAAAACCAAAAAAAAATATCCTTATTTTCCCGCCTCTCCTCGACTAGTTTAGACCAGTATACAGGCTTTGCTGTATTCTGGGCTGTGGTGTAGTTCCTGTGTTGTCCATTGCCTTACTTGGATAGAAAGAAGATTCCTTGCTCACCAGTGGGAGTGGGGAGCCTTGAGCAGCCTATCTGTCCCTGAAGGAGTAACCTCAGCACAAGAGCTTGTGGTAATTGGTTGTTTGGGACCATTTCTAGCTCTTTTGAAGTTCCCTGTTTAAAATCCGCCTCTGAGCATTTTTTTCTGGCTATACTACTCAGAAACAGCTCCTTGTGGTCCTGCAGAGTGGTCCTAGCAGCAAAGAACTGAGAAAAGCAACTACTTTCCTGATTTTAAGTATTTGTTGCTGTTTTTTACCTAAAATACCTTCTCTTGCTTACTTTGAACAAGCTTAAACTATTTTTTTAGCTGTTTGTTGCATTATATATTATCGGCACTTAAAGTTACATTTGGTCAAACATTGTTAGAAAGTTTGTTTGTTTGTTTGTTTGTTAAATTTAACTGTTGAGGCTGCCCACTAAAGTGTGCTAGCCTGTGTAACTGATTTATTACTGTTTCCTGCATTTCTGTGTGCTTTCTATCTCAAAAACAAAAAAACAAAAAAAAATATCCTTGTTTTCCCGCTTCTCCTCGACTAGTTTAGACCAGTATACAGGCTTTGCTGTATTCTGGGCTGTGGTGTAGTTCCTGTGTTGTCCATTGCCTTACTTGGATAGAAGGAAGTTTCCTTGCTCACCAGTGGGAGTGCGGAGCCTTGAGCAGCCTATCTGTCCATGAAGGAGTGACCTCAGCACAAGAGCTTGTAGTAATTGGTTGTTTTGGACCATTTCTAGCTCTTTTGAAGTTCCCTGTTTAAAATCTGCGTTTACGCAGCTTTCACGATTGTGCGCATAGCGCAGCACTGGTTAAACAAGGTTAAACTTTTTCTGGCTCTGCCAAGTCTGCTCTTCAAATTTTCCCTTAAGAAAGCTCTACTCTTATAATAATCAGTCTACTCGCTTTATTATAAGCCTAGCACTTGTTCTCAAAACCTCTCTTCTAAGTAAGCACTCTCAAACTAAAGTAAGCACTACATCCACCTACCACCCCTGTGAGTACCCACTTCCCTTAAAGGCACAGCACTCCCTTATAATATTCTAGCATGTCGAGTGGTAGATTACTAGCATCCTCTCCAGTTCAGCTGGTTAATCTGGGAATCTTGAGACAATGCTACAATTGTCTCATGTACACAGACAACCCTCTCCTCCTCCCAACAAACACATATACATGTGAGAGATGCAACTATATAGCCAAACTGGAGGCTGAACTCTCTCAACTCAGGACTGGCAAGACCAGACAGGAGGAGAAGGTAACCACACACACAGCAAACCCAGTCCCACATAGGCCTACCACAACTGCAAACCAAACACATAATAACACAAAGACATACTCGGAGGCTCTAACAAAAAACTTACCAAAACAACAGAGGCTCCCAAAGCAGACACCCAAAAATCCACCACCTCAAAACATAACACATGCAACACATACTTCAATAAATCAGTGTGTCAAATAATCACAACCCTTAAGGCCAAACACCATGCCTGATACACTAGTAATAGGTGACTCTATAGTCAGACACACTGACGTTCCGCTTACCAGGCTGAACAAGGAGAGGGTAACGGTGAGCTGCCTATCGGGAGCTAGGATCCGCCACATAACACACACACTCAGGTCACTCAAAAGCAAGTACAAATATGACTCCGTCATTGTCTATGCCGGATTGAATGACCTGAGACGTACCTCCCTGGACTACATGAAAAGAGACATAGAGGAGCTCTCTGATTATGTAGCCCAGGCTGGTATGACCCTGACCCTGAGCAGCATCTTTCCCTCACCAAGAATGATGCCACAATACAAAGACAAGATGATCAGCTTTAATAATTGGCTCAATTACTGGTGTCATTCTAGGGATATCCAATGTCTGTCTGCTTAGGATGACATGCTGGACAAGCCACGCTGCTTCGCAAGGGATGGCTTGCACCTGTCACCACTGGGCTTCCGGATATTGGCTAAGGCTTTTGCCACCCCCATAGTGCCTTTTTTAGACAAGGCTCAAAAGACAAACCCACCTCCTTAGAAAACAAAAATGGAAAAAAATTAAGGGTAATGCTGCTCAACGCCAGAAGTCTAAATCTGAAGATGCAGGCTCTCAAAGCACTCCTCAGTATGGAGAACATCGATGTCTGTGCAGTAACTGAAACCTGGTTCAAGGCTCCTGAGAGTACCCCAGCACTACCAGGCTATACCTCGTATCATGCTTTTCGGCCCCAAAACTCAGGCCAAACCAAAAAGGGAGGGGGAGTGTCCATATTCATCAAGGACACCCACACCTCCAGGTTAGTGGCAACACATGAAGCATCAGAGACCATTCAGGTGCAACTAACCGTAGGCAAAACTGCTATACAACTGGTAGCATGTTACAGACCACCCTCCCAGTCTCAGGAACCTCATTCTGCCTTCCTGAAGACATTGGAGGATATGAATGTCTCACCAAACACCATCATATTGGGAGACTTCAACTACCCTAACATAGACTGGGTGCATTATTCTAGCCTTAACACCCTAGCCCAAAGGTTCCTGGAATTCATAAATTCAAATGCAATGGAACAGCTAGTCACCTCTCCCACAAGGGGAGATAATATACTAGACCTAATAATCACAAACATGGGGACAAAGTGCTCGACACCAGAAGTATACCCCCTCACTAGTGAGATCTGACCACAAACTAATCACCCTGGATATACATATCCCACCTCCACCCCCAACACAAAAGACTACAGTGAAAAACTTCTCAAAGGCCAACTTTACACTTCTTAAGACTGAGATGGTATCCTTTAAGCCCACTGGGCCAGTGGAAACCACATCCCACAATGCTGAATCCTTCACAAATGCTTTCTACGGACATCTCCAAGAATGCATGGATCATACAATCCCAAATAAAACCAAGACCCTCTCCACCAAGGGCAGGCATCCTGTCTGGTGGACCCCAGCCATAAACAAATTGTATAACAAAAGAAGGAAGCTACTGCACGACAGAGCAAAATCCCATAAAGAGAAGGCATCTCTGATCAGCACTAGTAGAAAACTACGTTCTCTCATAAAAATATCCAAGGCCAACTTTGAGAGAAAAATCGCTATGGACACTAAAGATAACCACAAGGCCTTCTTCTGCTATGTTAGAAACTTGGGCTGAAACCCTCAGATATGCTCAGAGTTAGTTCACAATGACAAAAAATACACTGAACCCACAGATATTGCCAACATTCTGGCAGACAGGTTCAGTGCAACTTTCTCCCCTCCCTCACCCCCAAAAGAAGAAATGCTTATCCCAGCTGAATGTAACCTCCCTGTCATCTCAGATGTCCAGGTGAGAACCGCCCTCAGCAAAGCTAAAAACACAGCATCAATGGGACCTGACGGTATCCCGGGTTGCGTGCTACGTGGACTCCAAGAGGAGCTAAACCCGCACATAAAAATGCTATTTAACCTTAGCCTTACTACAGGATATGTACCTGAACACTGGCGAACAGCAACAGTGGTCCCACTCCACAAAGGAGGCACCTCTACAGACCCTGGTAACTGCCGCCCCATAAGCTTAACCAGCCTGGTCTGCAAAGCTATGGAAAGAATCATTATGGAACTCATAAACAGAGACATTGGGGACCTATAGTCACTTGATCCCACCCAGTTCGGCTTTGTAAAGGGCAGATCCTGCCTTTTGAACCTGGTTGACTTTTTCAAAACAGTCACTAGAGCCATTGACGAGGGCAAAGCAGTCCATACAGCCTACCTGTACTTGGCTAAAGCCTTTGACACAATACCCCACTCAGGCATCATAGACAAGCTCAACAGCTTAAATGTAAATCCATATGTCACAAGATGGGTTGCAAACTGGCTAAAGGATAGAACCCATAAAGTCAAAATCGCTGGAGCCATGTCAGACTCAAAGCCAGTCACAAGTGGTGTCCCACAGGGCTCTGTCCTGGGACCCCTCTTGTTCGGCATTTATTTCTCAGATGTGAAAGCAAACATGGGAGGGTTGTGGCTGACAAAGTTCGCAGATGACTGCAAACTAGGCACCATAGTCAATACACCAGCTGACACATACATCCTACAGAAAGGTCTCACTGAAATGGACAACTGGTGCCGGAGTCATGGCCTTAAACTAAATTCCAAAAAATGTATAGTCATCCCCTTTGGGAAAAACAAAGTACCCACAAATTATCACATAGACAGTAACCCACTGAGTATGGAAAAAGTAATCAGAGACCTGGGGACCCAAGTCGATAGTGACCTCTCATTTGACACCCACATTGCCAAAGTGGTTAGAAAGGCTTTCTACCTTGCCCATCTTATCATGAAGGGATTCACATCCAGATCAAAGGAGGTCATTGTACCCCTATACACCTCCCTTATCAGGCCCATGATTGAGTACAATGCCCCATTTGGTATGTACCTCACCCGGCATTTGCAACAGCTGGAGAGACCCCAAAAGTACCTCACCAAGAGGATCAAGGGTCTCCAACATATGTCATATGCTGCCAGACTAAAGAAACTCCAGCTCTATTCAGTAGCATACCACCTATTCAGAGGTGATCTGTGCCTGACGTACAAGGCCATGTCCAATCAGGAATTGATGGACATGCTCCATCTCAAAAAATCCAAATCCATCAGAACCACGAGAGCTAAAGATTTAAACCTCAGCACAAATATGAATAGGACATGCTGGAGGGACAAATTCATAACTCAGAGGCTTCCCATACTCTGGAGCAGAATCCCAGTTCATGTTAGGCAGAGCCCCTCACTGACTCTCTTCAAGAGAAATCTTGACGAGTGGATGGGAGATCATAGGTTTACCCCGGGGGTCATCTCTGTGTCACTACTAGACAGAGGCACAGTAAACTAATTCTATTATGTAAGGGGGTCTTCACTGTGTCACTACTAGACAGAAGCACAGTATTCTAAATCTATTCTGTACACTTTTGTACCATTACATGGGGTGGCGAAAGCCACATCAGTATGGCTAGGCTTATAAATGCCCCAGGGCAGATAGCCTAGTACTAAACTATGAAACTATGAAACTATATATAAGTGCATCTCTCGTAAGTCTGAGTATTGGTAGGTAAGAGGAAAGGGTTGTCAGTGTACATGAGGCAGTTGCTACACTGCCTCAGGATGCCCAAGTTCACCAGTTTAATAGGAGAAAGCACAGGGAACCAACCTTTAGACATGCCTGGAGGGGAGGGCATTAATAATAAGTACTGGAGCTGTTACCTTGTAGAATGTTTAGTGCTGGTAGCACTTTTGTGTGCTACAATAATTGCTACAAGAAGTCTGGTAAAGTGCTAGACTAATAAGCTAGTAAAAGTGCAGGAGAGGTGAGACCTAGAAGATCTAAGGGAAAATTTTGAAGAGCAGACTTTGGCACCTCTCAGAAGCTTACAAACAGTCCTGGATATAGCAAATCTATATCTGGACTAGACTAGTTACAGGAAAGGTGGGAAAAGTGCAAACTCACACTTTTAAACCAGAAAGTTGAAGGAGATGGAAAAAACTGCCCAAATGGCCAATAAACTACAATTTCTGGGCCAGAAACCACTCCTCTTGTGATAGATAGGCTACCTAGTGCTTACCACTCCCACTGATAAGCTAGGTTTCCCTCCGACACAGAGAGGCTTGGGGGTGGGCTCAGAAGCTTACAAACAGTGTTGGATACAGCAAATCAATATCTGGACTAGACTAGTTATAGGAAAGGTGGAAAACAAGCGCACATGTGGGCTTTTAAACCAGATATAATATACAGTGTTAAAGGTAGAGGATGTCAAGAATTATTAATAATTGTTAGAGAAATAGTAGATGACATAATCAACAGACAAGAAAGAGTACTTAGTATGATATGAGATTTGAGTATAACATTTGATAACATTCAACATTATGTATTATGGAATATATTTAGTATATATGAGATGAGTAAAAAGGTAAAAAGTGTGTTTGTAATGGTCTATGAACTGATTAAAGTAAAAGTATTAATCAATGGGTGATTGAGTGAAGAAATAAGTATTAAGATAGGTATAAGACAGGTATGCCCTGTGAGTGGCATTATATTCTCATTAGTCATGAATATAGTAACTGGTTATATAAATCAGGTGGTTAGCAATGTTATGTAAAGAGCAAAGGAAGGTATTGCTATACATATACTGTTATCTTATGTGGATGATATGATTTTGATTACTAAACATTTGAGTGGAATGGAAGAAGTCATAAGTAAGTTGAATAAATGTTAAAAAAATAGCAGTAGTCTTAATGTAGAAAAAAGTGAAAGTCTTGGGTGGGAGGGGAAAATAAAATATATTCAATTTAATTTACAAGAAATAAAAGTATCAGAGATTAGATTTGGTAACCAAGATGTCATTTTACAATGTTAAATGTTATAAGGAAAATTAAAAATATGTTTGATTTTTGGAAAACTTTTAGACTTCATTTAAGAAAAAATGTATTTGTTGAATTCTGTTGTTTTAAGGAATCTATCCTATTTAGTTAGTATGTTTAACATGCCTTTTTTATACGAGAAATAAATTATTAATGTTATTTTTTCTTTATATCGGGGTCTCAACTTAAACTGGTAAAGACAGTAGTGTTATATATACAGAAAGGAAATAGTGTCTTGGAATGGATAAACCCTATTGTTCACGCTGTTTTCTTTGAATTTCTATAAAATTATTAAATGGCTAATAGAGTAGAATGAAAATTGAATGAGTAAAATGTTAAAAAGTGAATACAAAAATAGCATGGAACATGTTGAAAAAATATAAAAGAGAAAGAGAGTATATGAATGATGAGATAAAAGCATATCAAGAAAAAATTATTTTATTTAACATTTATAGGCAGGACAGAGCCTATTTTCAGCAGAGGCCCAGGGAGAAATGCTCCAGATGCATGTCTCTAGAATGTGGGAGGAAACCCATGAGAACATGCAAACTCCACACCGAAGGCACCCCAACCAAGAATCGAACAGAGAACCTCTTGCTGTGAGGTTACAACATAAACCGCTGCACCACTGCATTATTCCACTAATGTTGAAAATAAGTATGGAGGATCTGGAAGATAAGAAGAAACTATGGTATACAATGTAATAGAGAAATACTTTTCTATGTCCATGGAAAGAAATAGAGCAAGTTAAAATCAAAGCCTTAAAAGCAAGAAATGGTAGATTTAAAAAGATGGTTGATTGCCATGATTTTCTGCGGAGACTGGTGATATAGAAATTGTCAGTCCAAGTGAATATGCCTTATACAAAAATAAGTGAAAGGTTATGTAACTACTATGATAAAAAAGAAACTGCTGAAAACATATTTTGGAAATGAACAGAACTGGGTCATTATAGAACAAGCTTTATGATGTACATTACCTAGAGAAGATTAAGGCATATGAAAATATTAATATTGATATTCATAAATTTATAGCTTCATAGATTCTTACTAGGTTATGACCCAGAGGGGCCTTTCTAAGCCTAGCCAAGTTTTCCCAAAAGAATAATAGTGTCCTGTATGCAAGCAGGACATTGAGAGCCAGAAATTTATAATCTACCTTTGTCCATAAGGGACATGGGTGCCATGTTGTGCTTAAACTGTGTAATAGACAAACTCAGCATCACATGCCTGAGAATCTTTTTCCATAGGATGTGCAGTCTCTAGAACACATATTTCTCTCTCTAGCATGTTCTGTTTAAGTCACAAACAAAATTCAGGTCCTTAGTCCTTGTATTTCTGATACTGTTTGACTTACAAATATGCAAGAGATTAATAAGTGTGGGATCTGTGGATGCCTTGTAAATCAGGCATAGATCACCCTTCAGCAATCTATAGGAGATTGAATAGAAGAAAAGGGCTTTAAGTTGCTCTGCAAAAGGCAGTTTTTTACTGTACCATACTAAGAAATCTCATAAGAGATTATTTCTTTTTATGGTTTCTGCATATTGGAATAGAATCGGATCCAGCCAGAAATGCTGAAGGCACTGAATATTATTTGGGTGTTATGCTTAATATGCCTTTTCAGTTTTACATGGAAGTCCAGGGCAGTAACTTTGGATTGGCCAACTCTGATGGTGGTCATTTTCAAAAAGGGGGGAATAGGAAGGTGTGATTCCTTTATAAAGGTATCATACTTGGCAACCTTCCTGGGAAAACTTACGTCAGGGTATTGTGAAGAAGATTGTATCCAATAGAAGTTTCAGAAGAAGCTATGAAAAGCTTGTCTTTGCCATGGTGGATTAATTCTGTTCTTGTATAGATCTTGAAGGGATCATAGAGGGTTACCAATCCTATCCATATATGTTTTGAGGATCTGGATAAAGCATATGAATGCATATCCTAGAATGTGTTTTGGAAAGTACAACATTGAAATGGGATTCTGTGGCTCCTACTATATCCAACTTAGTTTCTATATTTGTGGACCAAGAGCTGAGTTCACATTTGCAATTAAGTTGAATATATTTAGGGTGAGCATAACATCAAGGGAAAATTATCTCCTTTCCTGTTATTTTTATTCTCGAGGCTAGGACATTAACATGCAGATGAGGTTTGAAAAGTATCATGTTGATAGATGTTATGGTTGCATCACTGTTGTTTGCAAATAAAGTTGTCCTTTTACTCAAAAGTGAATGTGAACTCTGTTGCACACTGGAACAGTTTGTTGCTGAGTGTGAAGTGGATGAGATGAGAGTTATTACCTTCAAATCAGACATCATGGTTATTTTTTCAGAAGAGAGTATATTGCTCTGTACAAGTAAGGATGAAACAGCTATCACATGTGGATGGCTTAAAGTATCTTTAGGTCTTGTATATTTTGAATGTAGAAGAGATTAGGCATGGAAGATTGGATGGGTACAATGGCATCAGGGATGTAGGCATTGTAATGGACCATGGTGGTGAAGCAGGATCTGATTCATAGCAAAAAGCTCATAATATACAGCCCAGTCTATGTCCCTCTACTCATCTGTTTTCATCAGGTTTGAGTATTGAATAAAAGGACAAGAGCACAAATACAAGTGACAGAAATGATCTTCCTTCGCATGGTTACTGGACTAATACCTCATGACAAATTGAAGAGTTCAGAAATCTAAGAGGATCTCTAGGTAAAGACACTAATCCTTCTGATTAAGAGTAGTCAATTGAGGTGGTCTGGGCACCTACTGAGGGTATCCCATGACTAGGCACAACCAACTGAAAAGAGACCCAGGCAGACCCAGGACACACTGGAAAGACTGCATCACTCATCTGCCCCGTGGAGCCCCCAGAATGAGATGAGGACTGTTGATGGAAGTTCAGAAGTCTGATCTGTTCTTTTCATCCTACCACCACCATGACCTTCAGTGGGACAAGCAATTTAGAAAATGCATGGATACATGTATGCATGCATTTATGCATAGATAATTGGATGTTGTTTGATCTTGTCCAAGGGATTAACTCTTGAGCAGTTAAGATAGAGGTGATCTTTGTCCAATGTGGGAGATCAGAAACCCTACAATACTTCTCATCTGTAGAGATCTCCTCATTTACATTAGACTCACTGTCCTTCCTTTAACAGGCCATTAACAACATTGTATTTTGCACATCTTTTATACATGCAACTTTGGAATTTTGCATGCACACTGAGTGTGCAAAATATAGATGCAATGGCACAATATATGTTACTGTGAATGGAGAAAAAAATCTACTCAGTGCATCATGTCTCTGAATACATGTATCACGATAACTGCTCAGTACACTTCAGGGTTCTTGTGAGCTATTGGTTATGGTGTGTTTCATTATTTGTTTATCTAGTTTTGGCAGGTCCCCTACAGACTGGCAAACAAGTTTCACAAAACTTTGCCATTGGACATTTTCTAACAAGCTGCTATTAAACCTAAATAAAACCAATGTAATGCTTCTTGCACCCCTCAAAACAACAACAAGGTTACCTCTTATTCTAATTAAAGACACTATGAATAATCCCATCCCCAATGTCACAGAATAAAAATAGTTATGGCTAACTCTTGATGAACCGCTCTTCTTTAAAACCCACACTGACAACATCAGTTATAAAGTCCTCCATGAACATAAACTATCCCCTGGATTCTCTATGCCTTGTATGGCATGCAAGATCAGTGCAGGAGCTCTAGCAAGCAATATGTCTGCCATGCAATCCAGGAACAGCCTGCAGGGGTGTGCATGAGTGCTCCTGCACTAATTCTGCATGGATTAAGGCCCTGTATGCAAACCACCCCATTTGCAGGAGAAATCCATGCAAATGAAGTGAATTTGCGATCCAGGAAGCTTGCAACCAGCCATGCAGGGCTAGTGCAATCTGCAGAAATGTAGTCGATTAGTAACTTTGTACATTTCTGCAAAATCCAAAACGGAGCTGTGACAGCTCCAAATAAAGTTTGAATATCAATTAGGAGGCATGCCACTGGCCAAGTATAAGGCCATTGGCATTGTAAACAGCCAAAAAAAAATCAACTTCTATTTTTTTTAGCCAGTCTTAGCTGTTTAAGCGTAGGGCAGCAGCGCACAAACAGGATTGGGGGGGGGGGGTTTACAAAATAAACCTAAATTAAGCATTCTAACTAAAATCACTATTCTGCCATGCAAGGCAATGGCAGGCAGAAGACAACATGGCCAGTGAGTAGTGGCTGCTAAGGGGGAGGCTCAGTGTGAGACATGTAACTATGCATTAGCACACAATCCTATGCAAATGAGGGGAATGATAGTGAATCCCAGTTTTCCCCAGAATGCTTGCCAGGTCCCAATAGTGCAAGAGTAGGAATAGCTTGGTGCAAGTCTAGGAGTTAGCTGACATCATGGGTGTGTGTGTCAGGCATACGTAAGTGGATTGGAGCCCTGTGGCCTGAGTTTGCTCCTAGCTTAGCACAGCTAAGCTAGGGGGGTGTGTCTGAATCTGCCTAACACTCTTTACATTGCCTAAGCAGGTGTGCTTGCCACCCACCGGGTTTTAAAGGTTTTAAAAAAAAAAGTTAAAACAGGAAATAGCAGCACTGTGCACATTTGAGCACTCTGTTTGTATGGTGCACCTCTGGACTTAAACAGGAAAGCAATGGGAAGGGAAAACAGCAGTAGGAAGGTAACCAAGGAGAACTAGCATAGCTGGTAGGTGAAATGTATCAGAATCAGCCAATTACACAGGCAGAAGACCATCCCAGCCCAGAACACTACTATAAACTATGCAAACACCTTCCCCTCTGCTTTTTTCCCACACTCTACACCACCGGTGTAAACAAGCGGGGAACGTGTAACACTCACAACAGCAAAATGATAGGGGCTGCAATAGCTATCATGCAACAACTGAGGGTGGTGAGGATGTGAATGCTGTTGACCAATCCACAGTGAGGAGATGGAGAAGAGTGTACAGACCCAGGCTAACCTACCAGGGGCTACATAAGCTGGAGATAGTGGAGCACTATAAGGTGGACAGGGACATCCTACAGCAAATTGTTGAGATGTGCCGGCCACACCTGACACACAGAACTAACAGAGGGAAATCCATCCCAGTGGATACCAAGGTATGTGTAGGCCTAAGAATACTAGTTACAGGTAACTTCCAAAGGCCAACTGAGGATATGAAGGGGATCTCACAGGCATCAGCTTCCAGGGTACTCCACCAGTTCCTGGATGCCATGTCAACACATGTCAGTGAGCATGTATATTTTCCCAACACTCGTGAGGTATTGGCCACCAATATGCAACTGTTCCACCAAATTGCAGAATACCCTGAGGTAGTGGGTGCTATAGATTGCACACACATATGCATCAAAGCATCACCTGGTGAGCGGGTAGGGTCTACATCAACTGCAAAGGCTTCCCCTCTATCAACTGCCAGGTCATGTGCGATGCCCAGGGCATAATAATGAATGTGTGTGCTGGCTGCCCTGGAAGTTATCACAATTCCCACATCTGGCATCTGATACAGCTGTACCAGAGATTTGCCACTGGGGACATCCCTCATGGTCACCTAGTGGGGGATGCTGGATACTCACTGGAGCCATGGCTGATCACAACCATCAGAAATGCACACACACCCAAACAAGAACTACATAATGAGGCACATGCACAGACCAGAATTATAGTAGATCATGTGTTTGGGATGCTCAAGTCATGGTTACAGTGCCTGGACAAATCCGGTGGAGCCTTGCAGTACTCACCAGCTACATGTACCCAAATTGTCCTCGTATGTGCCATGCTACACAATATGATCCTGCGGAAACAGCTGTAGCAAGAACAGCATGGGGCAGGGCTGTACAGCCCCCCCCCCACCATTGCCAAGGCCTGCACAGGCACAGAGTGACTCAGAGGAGGAACAACCTGAGCCTGCCCGAGTAGGCAGAAGGAGGCATGCCCAGTATGCACTGGCCTTGGCAAAGAGGCAATGCATAGCACATACACTGACAAAGGAGGAACCCAGGGAATAACACCTCTCTCTGACTCTCACATACAGTAAAAGGGATGCTAAACATTACACTACCTGTGTTCACCCATGTGTAAGGAGTGTACTATGTGCATTCAACATAGGCAGCCCTGCAGCACCACCCTCAATACTGGGACATCCACAATGTAAGTGACTCACACATGCCAGTCAGGTGGATTCACATACCCAACAACAGTCACAGCCAGCAGGACAGGTGTAGACAAACACAAACAAAGGCTGTGCTATGGCCTCTGAATGAGGCCTATGGGTAACCTCCCCCCCAGGCCTACACAGACAGACTACAGCAGGTCACGCAGTGGGACATCAGTTCTGAAGGGTAGGAAGTCAGAAACTAATATGTAGGTAAATAAATGCTAAAATCTGTAGTACACTGGTATGCCTCTAGTCAGCATGATAGGTAAGACTACAGAATGAAATGGAGTACCTGACATACAAGTACAGTCATAGCAAATGAGAACAAGTGTCAGGTGTGCCCCCATCTTACATAGACATGTAGTAACAGTCAGGTGTGCCCCCCCAATCCTGTGTAAAAATGTAGAAATAGTCAGGTGTGCCCCCATCCTATGTAGAAATGTAGTAACAGTCAGGTGTGCCCCCCAAAATCCAGTGTAGAAATGTAGAAATAGTCAGGTGTGCCCCCCATCCAATGTAGAATGTAGTAACAGTCAATGTCAAATGATCAACGGATACCCTGCAGAAACAGTATGATAGCTGTAGGTGTACAACACGTAGGTCAGCACTGCAGTACAGATCACCTGGACTTGATCCACACATTCAATACAGATGGGCATACTGGGCATGCTCACATACTTAGAGAAATGAAGGGAATGTCAGTCAACAACATACTGAAAGGTCATACTGGGCATGCTCACACACAAACACATGAAGGCCATGTCTGCAAACACCAGTGGACCAGACATATCTGGCAGTTGCAGATGTTAGTGCAGACACTCCTCAGTATGCACCACACATGCTTTGCACACACAGTGAACAGGAATGCAGATATATATCTAAGGACAACACACTATAATAAGCCAAAGGTAGACATACATAGATGTGTGGAAGAGAGTGACTGTGACAAGGAGCCATCAAGGCCTGTCCCACCCAGCACACAGCCAAAGGCCACAACCACATGAGGTTCAGATGTCACTCACTGTAGATACTAGCCACCGGTATCTGTCAGCATTACAGACTATGTGGTGCATGTGCTAGCTGTGCAACATGACTGAACAAGGAAGAAGTCATCTAGCAGCTGTATACACGTACATATGGAGTATTACCCTATGTGTGGCCGCATGTGGTGTGCCAACCTCTAGAGAAAGGGTTGTGGCCCATGCACACAAACCGCCCTCCCCATAGCCCTACTATGACAAGCCTGCTGAGGTCATCCACTTTGAAATACACCTTTGGGAGAGATGGCCCAGTAATATCCATGGTGTGTTTCATAACTGCGTACTGCTGTAGTGGGATAAATTAGTTAGGTAGGAGTTCCAATCCCACACATGGCAACTGTGTGTGTGTGTGTGTGTGTGTGTGTGTGTGTGTGTGTGTGTGTGTGTGTGTGTGTGTGTGTGTGTGTGTCTGTGTAAAGAGCAATGTTTTTTAGGGTAATCACACTCCCTAAAACTCAAATTCTCTACTTTGGTAAGGCTGCTGATGTCATCCACCTAGAAATACACCTCTGGGAAGGTAGTAGCCCAGTAATCTCTGTAGTGCATCCTATAACAGCATACTGCTGTAGTGTGGTAAACTAATTAAGTAGGAGTTCTAATCCCAGACTTGGCAAGTGTGAGTGTGTCTGTCTGTGTAGAGAGCAATGCTTTTTAGGGTAGTCACACTTCCTACAATTCAAATGCCCTACTTTGGCAAGGCTGCTGATGTCATCCACCTAGAAATACACCTCTGGGAAGGCTGTAATAATCTCCGTAGCACGTCCTATAACTGCGTGCTGCTGGAGTGTGATAGAACAGTTAGGTAGGAGTTCTAATCCCTGACCTGGCAATTTTGTGTGTGTGTGTGTGTGTGTGTGTGTGTGTGTGTGTGTGTGTGTGTGTGTGTGTGTGCGTGTGTGTGTGCGTGTGTGTGTGTGTGTGTATGTGTGTGTGTGTGTGTGTGTGTGTGTGTGTGTGTGTGTGTGTGTGTGTAGAGAGAGAGAGAGAGAGAAATGCATTTTAGGCTAGTCACACTCACTGCAATTCAAATGCCCTACTTTGGCAATCCTGCTGATGTCATTCACTGTGAAATACACTTTTGGGGAAGGAGAACTCTAGTAATCTCCATGGTGTGGCTTATAACAGCATCATGCTGTAGTGTGATATAGAACGTTGATAGGGGTTCTATCCCCACACATGGTACTGATGGATGTTCTGTGTGTGTTACTATGTTTGAGTAGGGTTCATTGCATTTTAGGCTAGTCACACTCACTACAATTCAAATTCCCTACTTTGGCAATCCTGCTGATGTCATTCACTGTGAAATACACCTTTGGGGAAGAAGAAATCCAGTAGTCTCTGTGGCACATCCTATAACAACATCCTGTTATAGTGTGATATAGAACTCTGGTATGGGGTTCTTTCCCCACGCATGGCACTGGTGAATGTTTTGTGTGCATTACTATGTTTGTGTAGGGAGCAATGCATTTTAGGCTAGTCACACTCACTACAATTCAAATGCCCTACTTTGGCAATCCTGCTGATGTCATTCACTGTGAAATACACCTTTGGTGAAGGAGAGCTCTAATAATCTCTGTGGTGCATCCTATAACAGAATCATGCTGTAGTGTGATGCAGAACTTTGGTAATGGTTCTATCCCCACACATGGCACTGGTGGATATTTTGTGTGTGTTACTATGTTTGTGTAGGCAGCAATGCATTTTAGGCTAGTCACACTCACTGCAATTCAAATGCCCTACTTAGGCATGCCTGCTGATGTCATTCACTGTGAAATACACCTTTGGGGAAACAAAACATCAGTAATCTTAGTAGTGCGTCCTATAATGGCGTAGTGTCATAGTGTAATGTACTAGTTAGGTAGAAGTTCTAATCCCAGACATGACCGGTGTGTGTTTGTGTTTGTCATTCGTATCCTGTGTAGTGGTGGCTGTGAGTGTGTAACAACTGGACTCAATGTTGAGTGGGTTTTGCAAACTTCTTATATGGCGGGTGAAGTATATATCATAATGTCCACCATACAGGGATAACAGATGTGAAATAGCCAAGACTGGGGTGCAAATCCATACTCCTAAATGTGACATCAATGCCAGCTGAACAATGTTAGCAAGCCTTGTATTGCCCAGGGTACACTCTCAACCCATGTCTCATACACAAACACACTTGCCTAGGAAACAGCCACTATGCTGGTAGCACCCTGCATATTTTCCCCTGATAGTAACCATAGTGTGATTGCAGTGGGCTACAGAAGCCATGGCAGCTTGTCCATCAGTCCAATATGCATGTATATGCCTACAGTGCATCTCCCCCATGTTCCCCACTGGACACCTGCAACACCTGTGGTGCCATCAAATGTGACCCACAAAGGACATAACATGCCTGAAACACAAGCCCTGTATGGACAGATGTCACTGACACCAGGGAATACCGGTATCATGCTATCAATGTAGGTGCAGGGCCAACCCGCTGTCCATGAACAGTTCCTGTCACATGAGGCCAGGACTGGCACATCTGATGATAACAATCAGTGTACACAACGTAGGCCAGACACCCCAGGTACAGTTCCACATGTCACTGTACATGCATGTGGGAGGTGTGCACATCCCAGACACTTTCCATATCATGAACTAAGGAACACATACATGGCAAGCAATGCACAGCATTGGCCACATGCAATAGTTACCCAGGTGACTGGATGGTGAATACAATACCCACCTGAGTGGGCAACTACAGGCCTGAGCCCTAATGCAGACCATTGTTATGTGGCCTGATGCCAAGGTATACCCATCACCTAGCCTTGTATAGCCATCTGGCACTGTCAACCACAACACACCCATGAAGCAGTGCACATATGCATGTCTGTACTGGCATCCGTGTTTTGTGGGTGGTGTATGATGTGTATGACCACATTCACACTCACTACAACCCCCATTGGCATACTGAAGCATGCTGTCTGATGTCAGACACCTCCACTTACCCTTTGCAAGTATAACCTCTGTATGACCCCTGTGGTGCATGTGAAACCTGCACAGTACTGTGTTGTGGCAATCCCACTAGTGATGAGTTGTATTCCTGGCCCTGCCAAGTGTGGCAATGTGTGTGCATCCCTGTGAGAGTGTGGCTGCATTGACGCTGACACCTGTTCATTCAGGCAGGCACTGGTACTACACCTACCACATAGCTACCATATCCCTGTTGCAGATGTCACTCACCATCACATATACATTCTGAGGGCTCCCCAACATGTAACCTATGTGGCACATCCAATAATTGCATGGACATATGGTAGCACTTCATAGTCATCGGGGGTTTGATACCCTGTACTGGTAGGTGTGTGACACAAACATATGTAAGTTTTACTCTCCCACCCCTCCCTGGCTTTTCTGTACCTCTGTCTGCCTCTCTTACTCCCTCTCTGGTGGATGTGGAGACTTACACCTGCTTTGCTTAGGCAGCAGCATGTGTACTTTAAGTGATGCCTAGGATCAGCTGATGGTCTCTGCATGAATTGCAGCCCTCCTCATGCTGATTGCATGTGGAACAGCTGTGGTAACATTCCCATAGCCAATTGCATGTAAACAGACACCAATATTTAGGAACATCATGCTGCTGTTGAGCCTTTCATTCACTGTGAGCAGGAACTTGATCTGTTGTTTGGCAAACAGCATCTCAGATGGATTGTGGCGTACCTCTAACAACATACACTGTGGAGACAGGCCAACACACAGGAGGGGGATGTGCCTGACCTGACTACAGACTGTAAGTGCTGCTATACTGCATTTGGAGTAATGTTGGTTTAACAGGGTGTGTGTGGATATGGCTGTCCAACATGTTTACATACCTGCCATGTCAGTGCTATGTTAATGAGGGAACACCCATCTGTAGGGCCATCTGCAGACTGGCCAGTGTGTGGTGCCTTTTGTTTCAGGTGTTACCCACTGAGCACCTATCTGTGAACTGCAGAAGGTAGTGTGAGAATTGCAGTCTGTAGATGGTGACAGCCATGAGATTTACTGACTTCAAATCCCTCATAGGACATATGGTGCAACAAACCCTGTTACAACAGTAAATGTATGAGGTTATCACAGCAACATGTCAATATTAGCCCTGTGTATGTGCCTCCAGCTACAACCCTGACAACCTTTGTACATATGTCATACAGTAAGGGCTGCATATGTACTATACACTATAATTAGTGACATCATATCTGGTAACAACCCAGTGTGATATCAGACTGCTACACATGTAATGTATAGAAGGGGTTACATTTGATGACATAACCTGGAAATTCTGTGGTTGTGTGTACAGTACTGAGGTCTGTGTACTTATGGTGATTGTTGGCAGTGTGTGTATTGTTAATATGTACCTTGGCCTGTGTACAAGCTGTGGTAAATGTCATTGTTCTTGGTCCTGTTCTATCTGATGTTACATGCTGCTCCACTGTATGTTACCCTATTGGCTTACATGTTTGTAGGGCCTTACACACACACATGTATCATACCACAGACAGGCAGCGGAGCACACTGTGTAGTGGTCCAGTATATGTAGGGTTAGTGTGTGGGTGGCACATATGAGGTTGGTGTTGAACAGATAGTCCATATACTGTAATAATACACTAGCATGCCATATGTAGCTGTGGCTGTGTTCACATTGGTTGGGGTGATGCATTTACACACAGGTGTATGTTACTCTCTGCCGTGGCATGCCTGTAGAGACTATTTTGTTTGTCAGTGTGCTTGTGATGGTGTCAGTTGTGCCTTGTTATGTAACAGTTACATCTCAGTGTGTCAACTGAGTACTTTAGCCCCTAGGGATAGTCTACAGAGTGTAGTTTTAGGCTGCTGAACTGTGCACCTGCATTACTTACCGTTGATTGTTTGGTATCCTGTGGCCCAGTCTGTCTTTACTACTGTACTACTTGATGGCCTTGGCCTGGACAGCAACATTTGTTAACATTTCCGGACTACTGTATTACTATAGCAATAACCCACGCCTGGGTGTAGGTAATGCTGGATTTATCCATGGTTGGCGTGGTTTGGTCATGAGGGTGAAGCCCAAGTGGCCAAACAAAGCCAACCGTGAGTAAATCCAGCATTACCCACACCCCGAATTGGGTTATTGCTATTATACAATAACATTATTTAAGAAAAAAAATAATTACTTTTCTTAAATAATGGCATTGTATAATGCCTCCTTGCTGCCCTTCCGCAGCTGTCTGGTATTCTGCAGGAGTTCTGATGTACTGCGCATGCATATGCCTACGCAGTACATCAGAGCTGTGGGCAAAAGCAACGGAAAAAGCAAGATCTCCGTTGCTTTTTACTGTTTCGCTATGTTAAATGGGTTTAACATAGCGAGACAGCTTTAAAATAAGCAACAGAGATCGCCGTTGCTTATTTTAAAGCTGTCTCGCTATGTTAAACCTATTTAACATAGCAAGACAGGTTTTAAAAAAAAGTAATGGAGAAAGCAAGATCTCCATTGCTTTTTACACACTGTCTCGCTATGTTAACGGAGTTTAACATAGCGACACAGCTTTAAAAAAGCAACTGAGATCTCCGTTGCTTTTTTATAACCTGTTTCGCTATGTTAAACTCCTTTAAAATAGCGAGACAATGTTTTAAAAAAGACTTATACTAATGGAAAAAGTCTGGGTGACCGGACCTTTTTCCATTAGTATAAGTCAATTTACAACATGCACGCTGACCAATCAACGTGCATGTTTTGGAATATTAATGGGGTCATGGTATAATATACCTGTTTCACAGTTGCATTACTCAGTTTATATGGATGTCTGTGTTTAAACAGCTATATGACATGGCATATTCACCTGTAATAGAACACAAATAAAGCTTTGCCATTTATGCACACCTGTGTGTGGTGTTATAGCCTTTGATATCTCTGTGGGTATATGTTGTAGGCAATGAATGTCATGTGTATGGGTGACTCATACAGTCTCCAGTTGGTAAGGTGGTAACTGTAGGAACAGTGGCTGTTCAATATTGTGTGCTCGTACTACATATGTAACTTAATGTACATATCACTGCATGTGTATGTTTAGTTACATATATATCTATATATATGTATACATATATATAGATATATATACATATATATATATATATATATATATATATATATATATATATATATATATCTGTATCTGCATATAAGTGTCTGTGTATATGTATCCTAGGGATGCCCATGCTGTGTCTGGTCCTGGTTATGGGATCTGCAACACTTGGTAGTGTATAGCATGGGGGATGTGTTTGACTGTTGGGGGGATACCTATTCGTACAAGATGTATATTGTTTGGGCCCTCTCAACCCCATTAACGGTGCATGTGGACATATATGTTTTTGTTACTTCCCCATTGTTATCTACGGCTATATGTCCGTATATACCTATATATATATATATCTGCTGACATATATATAACCTGCTGTATTTATTTAGACATATAGATGTAGACATACATATCTACAGATGTAGGCATTTGCATGTATATATATTCATATATATTTATATATATGCATATATTTCTATAGATATATATATGTATATATATATATATATATATATATATATTTTATATATATATATATATATATATATATATATATATATATATATATATATATATATACATATATATATATATATATACATATATAGATATGTTGCATCTGTTTAGATATTAATATATTTACACACACACATCTAAATGGAATATATTCTCTGTACTGTTGAATGACTAGGCCGGATGATACGTATTTGAAAACATCAGGGCTATAGATATATATATATATATATATATATATATATATATATATATATATATATATATATATATATATATATATATAGATAGATAGATATCTGACATGGCTTAGTAGTAAATCACTTTGGCTATGGTGTGCATCGTCTTGGGTTCGAGCTTTGCAGAGGCTGTTTATTTTGTTGCTGGTCAGAACATGGGCTGTTGGATACAGAGTGATTAAGGCACTTTAAAGTAGTTGTAAGTGGGTTTGCGTGTGTTTGCCTGGAGGTAAGCACTGCTAACTTCCAGTTACAGTTTCTTATACTCTGTTAGCTTCTGAATTGCGTAACCTTTGTAGGCATTGCTTAACCCCACACAAACAGGCTTAAACCTGCTTACTGCTGCTTAAAAGTGCTTACTCCCGCTTAAACCCAGTGCTAATTTCTTTAAAATAAAAGAAAAAGGGTTTGATAGGAAAGTGGTAAAATAAGGGGCACAAAGAGGGAAAGACAGTAGGGAAAATAGCCAGGGATGTGCAGGAAGGGTGTAGGGAAGGTCTATAGCTGCCCATTTCTTGTACAGCAATAGCTATGCATAGACACTGAATTTAGAGGTAGACTTGGACACTCAAAGCCCTGGGAGTGGGTGAGGACAACAATAATGCATTGTGATGCCAATTAGACCAGATGAAATGGACAACTATGTATGGACCAAGATTTTTTTGTGGGAACAGATTGCCCTTTGTTTTTTTCAGGTGAGAGTGGGATGTTGGGGAGGGGTAGTAGGTATATTTGGGGAGGTAGGTTGGGTAGGTTGACAGACAAGACAAACAAGATGCATACACGGGGCGGTATATGACACATGTGGGGGGTAAACACCTTGATGGTGAGGGATGTTGGGATATTGGAAGCCCACAAGTCCCCTAGTGGTAACAGTGGGACTGAGGTCCCCACACATGGGCAGTCACCACAGCACCTTCACAGCCCCAAAGGTGGCTGTGCTTGGGAATGAGTCGCAGTGCCAGGCTGACTCTCTAATCGTGACATGTGGCCCACGAGCTGGCATAGATCACTAAACTGCTGGTCAATCTCTCTATGCACCACGGCCCTGATCTGGCAATGGGTGACAGGTGCCTGTCCGCACTCACTCCCATGGAGGGAAAGCCCCATCCCCTGAGGTGGTTCCACCCAAAGGTGGTGCAGGACCAATGGACAGGGGGTCCCAGGTTGGGCCTTAGACATGCTGGTGCCCGGTGCCATGGCCAGCTGAGGTGGGACAGGTGGATCAGCTGGGACCGGCCTTTCCAAGCATGCTATAGTGTTTAGATTTCATCATCATATGTGGGTTAGTAATAGTCAACACATTCCAGGGTTAGGTATAACAGCATGCATAGATATTCCCATTAACCCAGACACCAGATACGGAACAGTTGCATGGGAAACAGAACACATGCATATATGGGACCACAGTGATAATAAGAACAGCATGCAGGTACATTGATGGCACCATGCCACCAATTTTGGAATAATTCAATATAGCACATGCATGGGAACCATTAGCATATTTATCAAACAACTGGACATTATCAGAGTCATTACATACCTGTTGGGGTGGGTATCTTGATTATTGGAGATATGGTGGGATGGAGAGAAAGATGTCAATTAAGAACTATTATATTCCTGTAGTCCACATTACTTTCCTAGTCAGTGCTGTTATCTGTACCTTACAAGTCTTCCTACACTACCCTATAGCCTTAGTTTGGACAGTGATATGGCTGTCATTATTGTTACACATGAACCAGTTCTATCTGCAGTATACACCTCTTAACTGGTATACATGTGGAGGGACTGTTTGTTAACACTAACTAACTGTTTCTACACATGCACCCGGATTCTGGGTTGATGGTTTGCACATAGCTATCCAACTCTTTCTTCACAGACTCCTGGCCATGTGTTGACCACATGCTGGTGTGCCGGGGCATATCTAGAATATTGCCCTCTTCCACCCTTAGTGACCTGACATACACATATACATGCTTTCCTACACAGTAATATGTAGCACAGTGTGGGTGACAGTAACCAGTGATACTTTATTATTTAGAGAAACTGCAACACTCACAATTCCCTACAATACCAGAGTGAACAGTATCAGTACAGGTTATAATGGTCTGTATTTCTCAGCACAGTGTTCATATCCAATGTACCTGTGGGAGCAATGTTTGTTAGCACTACCTGACTGTTGCCACACAAAGTTCCCGATTGCACATTAGTATTATGCACATACATCTCACTCTGTTACTGTACACACTCTGGTCACAGCTTGACAACATGGGAGTGTAGATAGGACATACTTGAAATATTACTCTCCTAACAGTTTCAGAGGTTGCTACAGTGACAGGTGTGTTCTCATAGACGTTTGACAATCACTTGTATTCCCTGTTTTCTGGCTAAACATCAGGGATCATCCCACAGACTTACCCCCATGGGGACAGGGGGACAGGCAGCAGATATGGGCACATATACTGGACATTCTGGCCTCATCTGTACAGTTGTAGGGTATGATTCTATATGCAGCCTAATTCCACTCACAGGATTCAGACCATGGCTGTGTCTGCTACAACTTAAACACTGTCCATCACAGTTGTGTCTGCTATATAGATATTGCTGTATATCTCCTATCTGCTTTCTGTCTTATTAATCCCCTGTGCTTTTGCACTCTGACCATGTATTACAACACTCTTATACAGATTTCCTAGATATTTATATGTTGTAGGACAGTGTGGACGACAGTGATGTATAATACCTCATTATTCAGAGCAACTGCATATCATTCTTGTAATTTTGGGCAATGTGCTGGTATCTGACATACCTGTGGGAGGAATGTTTATTAGCACTACCTGAATGTTCCCACACACAATACCAGATTCCACATTACTATTATGCACATACATCTCACTCTGTTACTGTACACACTCTGACCACAGCTTGAGAAGCTGGGGTGTAAATGGGATATACATGGCTTTTTACTCAAATAAGTTATTGGGGAGTTGCTATTGTGCCAGCTTTGTTCTCATAGGTGTGTGTCAATCAGTTGTATTTCCTGTTTGCTGCCTATATGTCTGGGATCATCCTACTGATTTCCCAGGTGGACAAGTTGATAGGCATCAGATATGGGCCACTTTACTGGACATTCTGGACATATCTGTACAGTTGTGGGGTATGATTCTGTCTACAGACTACTACCACTGACAGGATTCAAACCGTGGCTGTGTGTGCTAAAAAAAAAAACAGTTCACATCTCAGTTGCATGTGATATTCTGTTTTTGTTGTTTGCATTTTCCCTGTTTACTGTCTATGTGTCTCTCAGTTGTACTAAATGGCCTCTGGGGATTAAACTTGTCATATACAGGCATTCCTACACATTCAATTTATGGTGCATGGTGTGGGTATCAGAATGCTTACTACAACAGTACTATTACGATTGCAAATCTACATTACCATATGATACCAGAATATACACATGTAGTCCAGCAGTTAGACCTGTTCTATCAGGCTATTACAATTTTATTGGCATACAAACAATATGAGACTCTTCCTGCCATATTCTCTAGTGTATGCACTACTTGCCTTGAATAACACAGGTTTTATACAGGCAATTAATTTACTACTACTTTTAGTTTTATTTCCTATGACAGTAAATGCGTGAGTATTACTGACTTGCCTCATGTCACAACCTCGCCATGCAACTTTTGTGGGCCTACTGGTTCACGGCCCACTCCATTGCAGTTGTGGGGGACATAAGAGGAATATTTATCCATACAAATCCATGATATACTTGAGCTGGCAATTATTACACACATACCGGGGTGATATTTACACATGACTGGAACATCCCTTGCCACTCTAGCCTCTTGGAGCCACTCCTTCAAGAGGTCCCCCTTAGGCCGATTCAGGTCAGCATAGTGGTGTCTGACCTGCTCACCAGTTCAGGGTATGCCAGTGGCACTGGTGAGGTCACAGGCAAAATGGTCTCAGGCCTCCGCCTTATATTTGGAGCCCTGGTACTGGCCCTGCAGCAGTCTCTGATCATGGTCTTTGACAAGGAGTCCTGCCATGACCTTGGACTCCTGGATGCACCAGCGCTGTGCCTGAAAGAGCACACTTTCTCCCATTACTGCCATAGTGCCTGCAAGGGGAAGCTACAGCCACTTATGAAATGTATTCCCGCCTCTTGGGTTTAAGTATGACCAATTTCCCGTACTTTTCCATGATTGGCCGGTTTTAAAAAGGCTAAGCTATGGGCAAACCTGTGTACCTACTGTTGGCATTGTTTAAAGGGATATACCACTGGGCACAATGAGTTAGCTGCCCTACACATTGCTTACACTTCCTAAGCTGCCCTGTGCAATGCTTAGCATTGCTTACATTAGACTTCGCATTATAATTCCTTTTTGGCATTGAGTTATTTATTACACCTTTTATGTATGCCTGGTATCCATGATTAATGTACGTACACTCTATGGGGTCCTTGTGTTTTATTGGGGACTTCAACACTCTATTACAATTACACTTCACTTCTGGGCTTACTGCTGTACTCCAGTTCACATATTTATGTTATGTAGTGGGTTATGGAACATATGACTGTATACTGATTCCTTTCACAGGTTCAGTTTTGTTTTACTGTGGTGAGGACTTGTTTGCTGATACTTCATTCTGCTGCATTTCTGTGATGGCTTGGTGATTAACTACTGTGACTATGGTGTATAGGGTTCTGGGTACAACTGCATGGCTGTTTATTTTGTTGATGGGCAGAACAAGCACCATTGGATACAGAGTGATTAAGGCACTTTTAAGCATTTGTAAGCAGGTTTGCGCAACAATAAGCACTGCTAACCTGCTGTTACATCTGCTTACAGAGAGTTAGCTTTACAATTGCTTATCCAGTGTAGGCATTGTTTACTGCCGCTCAAACGGGCTTAAGCCTGCTTACTAGTGCTTAAATATGCTTTCTACTGCTTATTTGTGCTTAAACCTGCTTACTAATGCCTTATTCATTATGACACTGACATCTCAGATGTGCATTTACTGCAGTACTCCAGTTCATGAAAATATGTTATTTAGTGTGTTATGCAACATAAATAATACCCATAATGCACTTTGCCATAGGAAATGGAATGTGCTGCAGTGGGACTCAAACCGGGAATACCTGTTTGCAAGGCAAATGCTCTGCCCACTACACTATTGCTATGCTTTTTCATTTCCATATATCTTCCTTGTTATCCTCTTCAACCATTTAAGCTGCATTAACTGTAGCTAAACAATGGGCACACCCGCGCACCTACAGTTCGCTTTAATCGGATTTAAAAAAATAAAAATAAAGGGTTTCTTCATTTTATTTATATATACTGTTGTTGTTGTACACAAGGGGGACTGTTGGTGGGGATATGCGGTCACCTATGAGCGGTCTCGGTCATTTCATACACCTTTCTGCTGTTCTTCATTGCGGGGGTGTGTATATTCTAAGAGTTCTGCTCTCAGACACGCCTCCTGCACTCTTACACACTCCAGGTAAGCCTAGCAGCTCAGGCAGCATGCCTCATTACTATGCATGGTGCGCTGCCATCCTGCTCCTAAACAGCCGCCTTCATGCAGGACTAAGCTAGTCCTGCACGAAGGAATAGTAAATCCAGGAATATGTTATAAGATCTCACATCTACTCCTACAACCATGTCAGCAACTCCTAAGAATTGCCTACTACCCAAACTCAAATATGGTCTATGCTTACTGTCTCTACACTCATCTTATAATACACAATTCAAATAAAAAAGCAAAATATTTAGATTTACCCTCAAAGCAGGCTCTCATACTCACCATTGTGATTGCATTAAGCAGCTTTGTTGAGTACTTATACCTTCCAGGTCTTCTTGTCTGTTCAACTGCCTCCTCTTTAAAGAACTAAATCTAGGCTACTGCCTATCCTTAGAAATAAATTACTATTCAGTGAAAAACCTACTCTCTAAAAACAGTCACCATAATGATTTAACTTTGGTCAGATCATCCTTAAAAACAAAACAGGAAAAAAATATTTTCTCAAAAAGGACCTGCCTCCTGGAATCATTTACCCAGTGCTTTTCTGGCAGCTGGTGCAACTGGTTAAAGCTATGACCAATAGTTCCTGGGGTACAAGGCTTGATTTCCTCACTTCACTTGCCATTTTCTATGAGCCTGAGTCCATCACTTTACCACACATTCCTTCTGAGTGGTTCCGAAAAGGGACTCTCTGAGTCCTGTTTGCTTACTTGGAAAACAATTGTGGGTGACGATGATGGTGATGATGATGATGATGATATCAAAACAATATACACTCTAAAATACTTCAAAAATAATAAAAAAATCATCCCATGGATTAATCAGGCTGCAAATGCCACAGGGACAATAAATAATTCTCTACCAGTTTGCCACATTACAATAAAATGCTCATCATCCTTTTTCTTAACATTACTGTCCTTTCCTGGTGTATGCTCTGTATCATTTGTTCATTTTACTTTGTACCTTGCTCTTTTCACTGAATATTTGCTATTGCGTAGTTGTTCTTCTTCTATACAGAGCACAGTGAGCAGACCAGCCAAAGTACCTGATCGACAAATAGTAAATAAATGAATGAACAAATAAATAAATAGTCTACCATATGCTATATTTGACTTTGTGTTCCTGTAATGCCCATACAACCTTATAATATTTACAGTGAGATTCAAATTGTATGGATCTGTATACCACTGCCACATGACATTTAAGCCATCTTGTACACTATTTCCTTTTTTATGTCTGCTACTCACTGCCATGGGTGTACAGCTGAATAATGCATGATCTTCATAACTATGTGGACTAGTTTTTTGGTGTTCAAACATTATTCATAGGCTGTGCATCTGTCTTATCATCTTCATTATTTCCATCCATTCAGAAATGCTGCCTATAAGCATTGTGTGTTTGCTGTCATCCATTCATTCATCCATTCATTCATTCATTCATTCATTCATTCACTCACTCATTTCCAGACACCTTCTTTATCCAGTACAGGATTGTCTGGAAGCCAGAGTCTATCATAGCACTAAGTACATAAGAGTAGAAAAATTAATCCTTGATAGGATGCCAGTCTATTGCAAGATGTGCACATGCTTGCTCACAAACATACAGACACACACACACACACACACACACACACACACACACACACACACACACACACACACACACACTGACAGGCAGTAAGAAGAACTGTCACCAGCAATATGCCTTTGAGATGGGCAGGAAACTGCATAATTCAATGAAAATCCATGCAGGTACAGGCTGGGCATACAAACTCCATATAATCAGAGCACCTCATATGGGAGCTTAACTGGAGAACCAAACATTGTGAAGAAACAGTACTCACTGTCATACCACTGCTCCACCCTGGTCATTGCCATTTGGGCTGCTAGCTCAGCTATTAACATACTTGCTAGTCTTTATGGCACCAATGATATAAGTGTTGTACCATTTAACTAAATACTTGATTTCATTTTGAACTATAAGTGTTTACTACTATTGTTAAACAAAACCTACCTATACTTCTTGTAACTTGTAATTAATTGTTGTTTTTAATTGTTTTTATTGTGGAGCTTTTTTCCCCTGGGCATCCGCTGAAAAAGGACCTGTGTCCAGTCAGATTTTCCCGGTCAACAAATGTAAATAAATAAATTAAATAAATAAATATATATAACTAAACATATCACAACTCTTACCTGTAGAAGTGTGGTGTTGTGGTTGCTAACAACATGATTATGATATGTCCATAACTCACCTCAACAGATACTTACTGAAACTTTTAGTGTTGTGGTAGGAACAACAGGGATAGCAGTTTAAATTTCCTAGCATTGTCCTTTGTTCACCAAAAGCCCAGATTCTGGCATTGTTTTCTTTTCTGTTTTGCATATTAATTATTCAGTGCATTTCATTGGACAGTGTAAAGCTGTCTTCTTGGTAATTGATGTGCTTACAACCCCATTCTATAATGCCACAATTACAGTAAGGGACTAGCTACAGGTTTTCATCATCATGTTGGAATCTAGGCACTATTTAATGCTTTTCCTCATAATAATGTTCTACCATAGAAAGCATTGCAGTCACTGACACTGAATATTCTTTTTCCCTAAAATTATATTTTTTGACAAAATTATGGAAATGACACCTATATCACTCCTGTTCTTCTTGTGTGTACTAGCACTCCTTGTAGGCACGCATACCTCCAGATTCACGAATCCTGTGTGTAAGACTTAATAAGTCTTATACGGAGGCTGCAGTTGAACGGTATGACGTCAGCGTGCCATGAATATGCATGAGGGCATGCTGACTCAACCGTAAGTCTTACACGGACCGTGTAAAAAAGTAGGGGACGTGTCCAACTGCCGAGCAGTGTAAATGTCCACGCCCCTGCAAGTGTTTAAAATAAAAGCAAATAAACAAGAGCGAGTCTGCTCAAATGTCCCTGCACCCAACACCTCACTGTCTGATATTGTAAACCCCCATCACAGTTCTAAAACGCATAACATTAAATTTTTTTTAAATTCCCAAAATAGCTGCCCATATTTGCACGTGTGTACTCGGGTGTGCCCGTTGCTTAGCTACAGTTAGCAATTCTGACATGGAAGAGCATAAGAACGAATGTTTATGCAAATCACATGCAATAGCGTAATGGTAGAGTGTTCGTACAAAGAAGAGGCATTCACAGTTCAAGTCCTACCACTCCCTTTCCTATTTATTTTTAAATGAGTATATGGAATAATAACTAACATATATGTTTAAACATAACTAAAAAGTAATGAAATGGCCAATGTATCAGTGAACAAAATAAATATTTTAAAGGATCCCAATATAAAATTGCCTGCAGTTAAGCAGCACTTCACCCAGCGCAATAGAGTTGTCCATAGTTCAATAGCGCTTTACCCAGCACAATGGAGTTGCCGATAGTTTAACAGCGCTTTCCCCAGCGCAATGTGTTTGCGCGGACGTGTGCGCTGCCCCAACCAGGGCACCGTAGGGTACCAAGGAGCAACGTAGAGCAAAGTTGCTTAAATGCAGCCACACCCCCTAGCCTGTCTGGACAGTATGAAAATAAAATGAATGACAAGGTTCAAACCCATGACTCTGTGCATCAGAAGCAAAGTACAGAACCACTAAGCCATGACAACATAGGGGGAACAGCCACTGTTAACATTCATATACTTACTAATGGTAGTTTAACCATTACTAAGCAGGTCTGCAGTCCGAGAATGTTACAAAATGGCCAACCACAAAAAAGTGCGGGAAATGCGGCATATTTAAGCCCCACAGGCAGGAATACACTCCATAACTTATTGCAGTTCACATCTGCAGTTAGAATGTCTGGTGTTGGAGAGGGAACACGCTTCCGAGTGCAACGTTGGGCCATCGATGAGTCGAAATACATGGTTTAGCTCCTTGTCCACCATCATGAGTTAAGACTCCTGCAGGGCCAGTTCCAAGGGACGGAGTACAAGGCAGAGGCTTGGAACTGGTTAGCTTGTGACCTCACCATTACCACAGGCATTCCTCAGACTGGCGAGCAGGTCCGTCACCACCATACAGACATGAAGAGATGAAAGCAGGACCGCCTGAACCAATGGATACAGGAGGCCCGTGGGATGCGGGATGCCCCACAACTGAGTATGTAGCCATGGAATGCAGTATGTAAGAATTGATAATGGAGTATGTTTAATGGATAGGTATGTCTCAATATCCCTTCATTTACTTTACAGCTGCAGGTGACCATGCTGCAAATCAGCAAGCCTATGCTGATAGGTTGCTAAGGCTGCACCACCAGGCAGGTTAGTGATTATTCTGCATGTATTGTTATATAAAATATGGGAGAGAGCATGAAAGAAAGTGTTGTAGTCCAATAATACAGCCAGAAAATTACCTGAGTAAGTCCTCTGCATGTACTGTCAGGTAAAAACGTCAGAGAGGCAGAAAAAGAGTGCAGTAACCCATTAACAAAGGTAACATATTTATGGAATAATATCTCTGTAGGCACTGTCATATAAAATAAGTGAGTGAGCCTGTAAAAAGAGTGTTCTAACCCATTAATAAAGGTATAATATGTCTTGAACATGTCTGCCACATACACTGTTAAAACAAACAAAGGAGTGAGCCTGTGGAAAAGTGTGTAATGTCATTAATAAAGGTCTAAAACCCGGAGTGTGTCTGTGTCACAGAGTTTGAAATGTTGTTGTACCCTTGCATTATACAAACAGTACTGTTTGAAAAGGTGCTGGCAACCCAGAGTTGTGCAGTCTCATATAAAGTGGGTGATGGAAGTGCTAGTAGCTGTGAAACATATATAGAGTCCACAACAGTCAGTTACTGGCTGGCATGAATACGTAAATCTGGCACACGTGTAGCATGTTATTTTTCCTCAGAAATGTGAGTGTGTGTCAAGAAATGCAGGGTTCTGTACAAATCAAAGTGAAAATGTCATGTGAAAATATCCCAGATATGTAGATAAAGAAATATAAATGCAATCAAGAAATATGTAGCAGTAACATCTGCATCCTGGACAGTTAGTATGTCAGATATAGGTCAGGCATATATTGAACTAGCCAAACTCATTACACAACCTAATGCATGGTGGCAAGTGTAATAATACATGTAGGGGATATACACTTGCAGTCACTAGGAATGTAGTGTAGACGAAAAGGTAATTATAAGATGTTAACCAAGGTTTTTTCTACACCCTACTATATATGCATAAACCATGCAGTTCCACACCTCAGTGGGTATGTGTAATCTTAAATATTTGTTGGGACATATGTCCTATTGTTCTATAAATATTTGCATTCATGTTGATGCATGTGCCCTGTTTAAACACCACAATCATGGTGGCCTGTTGCTACCAAACATCCCTGCATGCTGTTGGAATATCCACTGTGGTTCAATATATGCATGTGTTATGCTTGCTGTTCAACTGTTGTAACCTTGATGTGTTGGGTTAATGGGAATATTACTGCATGCTGTTAAAACTAATCTGGAATGCTGTTTTGCTTATGTTGTAATTAAACACACCTAATCACAGAATGTATGGGAAGGCCAGTCCCAGCGGCCCCACCTGTTCCTCCTCAGCTGGCGAGTGCACCTGGCACCAGCAGGTCCGGTGCCCAGCCCAAGCTCCCCTCCTCTGTTGGTCCTGTACCACCTTCGGTGGAAGCGCTGCAGGGGATGGGGCTCGTCCCCCTCCGTGCAAGTGTGGGCGGAGAAGGGCCACCTGTCACCCTTTGAAGGGTCCGGGTTGTGGTGCGTAGGGGAGATCCAGCGTTCAGTCGCAGATCTCCTATGCCAGCTCGAGGTGAGAGTGGTGCATTTCATGGGTAAGCCTGCCCGTCCTACGCAGCCCCCAGCACAGCCACCCTTGGGGCTGTGAAGGTTCAGTGGTGTCTGCCCATAGGTGGGGATCTCAGTTCCACTGTTACCATCTGTGGGCTCATGGGCTTGCGATTTCCAAACATCCGACCCCGTCAATTGTGTTCACCCACCCCATGTGTCATACACCACCCCTGTATGCGTCTTGTCTGTCTTGTCTGTTTACCTTCCCAACCTACCTCCCCGAACATACCTACTTCCTCTACCTCACTTCCCATTCTCACCTGAAAAAAAAAAAAAAAAAAGGCAATCTGTAACCACAAACAAATTACGCCCCATACATATTTGCCCATTTCACACACATGTCCATTGGACATATAAGCTGATAATTAGAATTGGCAGTACAACATACTTTGTTGTCCTCACCCCTCTCCCAGGGATGGAAGGTTTCAAATTTCACTCCAAATTCATTGCATATGCACAGCTGTTGCTGTTAAAGAAATGGGCAGCTATGGACCTTCCCTACACCCATCCTGCACATCCCGAGCTTGTTTACCTACTGTCTGTCCCTCATTGTGCCCCCTTTTTCACCACTTTCCTATCTCCCCATTTTCTTTTCTTTAAAAGAAATTAGCGCAGGGTTAGTGAGAGTAAGCACTTTTAAGCAGTAGTAAGCGGGTTTAAGTGAGTGTGCACATGTGTGTGCTTAGCTAAGCGTCGCTAAGCATCACGCAAACCCATGCAAACCTGCTTACAACTGCTTAAAATTGCCTTAGTCACTCTATGGCAGGGCCCTTGTTCTGCTGAGCAGCAAAAGAAAAAAACTCTGCCAGTCTTGAGCCCCAGACCATTGACTGCATGAATTACCACTAAGCCACAACAGATATACAAATAACTTGGTTCTGAAATAAATATATCATGCATTACAATGAGGGAATGGAAATGGAAATCATGAATGGTATAACACAAATCCTGTTCTGTGGGTCTTTACCAGCAGTTGTTGTGGAATTGCATGACATGACTGTGAAAGGAGAACCAGCCATCCTAGCAGGGAATAATGTTACAGTAGCACCTTACAAACACCACACAATATCAGACCAGGATAAACACTGGCCACAGGAATACAGTGCAATAACCACATTTGTATGGCAGTAAATTGTGTAAGTGAGAAAAAGTACATACTTCCATGTATCCTGTGTTAGCATTTGGAGGGTTGCGTACATGTCTACACTGAGATGTGTGTACTGGAAGCAGCAACATTCAGGTTTGAGTACAACATGCATATAACTGGTTACAACCCTAGCATCAGATAAGAGACATATACTAACCTTCAGACTGACACAACGGTGTCCAGAGCAAACAAGCATGGGCCCCACCTTGGAAATCTGAAAGAGCTATGCCTATCTAACCTAGCATTTTATAGCAATGGGCTGCAATCACAGTGAGTAATGCAATCACCAAACAGCAGGCTGCATGCAATTACTGACTGGTGGGCAGAAATTGGTGCAGAGGCTGTCACATGCACAAGTGCAGATATCTAGAAAAGTAGGCTGTACCTGCAGTCCACACATGCAATTATATCATTGCAGGTGCTGTGAGATAGAGAGTGAGAGAGAGAGAGACACAGACATAGACAGACTGAGATGGAGACAGAACAGAGTGAGAAACTGAGACAGAAAGTTAAATAGAGGGTAAAAACCCAAAACAAACCACCAATAAAAAAAACTACATAACCATAACACACGGAGCAGGGAAATACAAAGGTAAGGTATGTAACTCACATGTATGTGTTGGCATGTTGTAGATGTTCATGAAGAGTAGTCTACACACTACAAATCTTCCATGTGTGGACACAATATGTATCTGTCTGCATCTGCACATGTGCATAGGGCAAGGGACATACTGCAACTGTTAGTGAGGGGTGGACAGATATCTGTTAGTGAAGTTTGATATGTGCATATATCCATGTAGGTCATAGTGTGTGGCCTAGAAAACAGCATGCAGTGCGCAGGAGTGGCCTTAGGTCAACTAGTGCCCTAGGCAAAAGGGCTCCACGGCACCCCCTACCACACTTCCTGGTGCCCCCATCCTTGTCTTACTACACCACATAAATAGTGGAAAAGCACCCCTGCTAGAGCGGCACCCTAGGCGTCTGCCCAGTTGGCCTATGCCTAAGGCCAGCTATGGTAGTGTTGATATATGTCATGTGGTGGTTAAATGCTGTGGGACAGATTTGTCAGATCTGCTGTGTTACAGCCAGTGAGGCCTGCTAATGCTACAAGGGCTGAGGACACCCACATGCATTCTGCACAACACTGTGCAATTTAGTCACATACCTGTACATCCCACAACTGTCACATAAGTGATATCCCCACCATGAAAGGTGGACTGTACATGTGCCTATATGTACATCCATGTGTACAGCAATGGATGTATACATGTATGTGTATAGATATGCATAAATATATATATATATATATATATATATATATATATATATATATATATATATATATATATATATATATATATATATATATATATATATATAGATATAGATATATATAGATATATACATATAGAGTGAGAGAGAGACAGAGAGACACTGGGTCATATGTACCGCAACAGGTGTGTGGTGACCAAGGCATGGACTGTAGACAAGTGTTGATACTGCAGTGCCATTCCACCTTCCAAAACAATGTACCCATTAACTACCACATAGGTAGAGATCTCCCTAACAGTGAAGGTGTGATAAGGGAACATGGGACACATGTGGACAGTAGCCTCCGCATTGATGAAGACAGTGCCATACTACACCTGTAATCTGTCTGTGTGGTATGTGTCATGACAATAGGTGTGTCATCTATGGAAGTATAGTGTAAAGTTCCCCTCTACTCATCACAATGCCCTGTGTGGTATGTACTTCACATGACAACTACACCAGGTGAACAGGCCACAGACAGACCTCCCAAAGGGTAATACTGGCTGCAAACAGATGCCATATGCAGACTGGCTCACAAAACCACAACTACACTGTATTGCATACTGGCCACACAGAGGTGTCCTCTGCCGGACACATAGAGGTATGTCACACCCATAGTTGGGTGGTAACCACCATGGCAACATATCACAATCCCTCCGGGATACACGCTCTAGGGCCCTAAACCTTGTCAGCTCACTAAACAGCACATGCTGGAGGGATAGGTTCCCATCTCAGAGATATGCCATACACTGGAATAGACCACATAGCAATAGCAAACAAGGTTCCTCCTTAGCAGTTGTTATAAATACCCCTGATGATTGTGTGGGAGATTGGTAATACACACCAGGAAACACCTCTGTGGTTCAGGTTGGCAGGGGCAAGTGAAATCAAAGTACATGTGTGTCAAAGGCCAGGGTAGCATATGGCTAGGCTGCCATAGGCCCTAGGGTCAATAGCATATTACCTACCTATGACACTATGCACTCAAACATGTACTTAATGCAATAGCTGCTATGTGAAGTTGAATAAGTGTAATGCTGAATGTGTGCAAGGTCTGTAAAGGTGTGATAGCTTAGTGTGATGTTGTATCTGACATGGTAGTGCCTATCCTAACTGTGAGGACAGCAACTGATGTGTAAGGTACTGTTAGGCAGGCATAGTAGTACTGCATATGATGTGACGTAGTTCTCCGTTGACGAATGTGGTGTCTCATTGTAGGCTAAAGCAATGCATGCATGCTTAGTGAGTGGTACTGCTAGTGAATCCATCACCAATAAGAACTGTAGTACTACCTGAAGCTGTAGGCCTAAACAGCACAGTATGGTGTGTGTTCACATTGCTTGGAAACACCGTCATGTGTGTTTTCTGTAGACTGCACAGAGGACAGAATGCAGGTATAAGGGTGTGTAAGTAGTGGCACACAGTACCGTATGGTACACAGGTAATGCTCATCTGTGTTGGCATACAGTGGTGCGTTGTATGTTTGCCTGATGTGTGTGTGATTATGCCCGTACAATGGCTGCAATCATATGTGTGTTACAGGGTAAACGTGTGTATCCAGCAACATATATAGTCTGTTACAGCAGTATGCCACCTATAGTAACAACTGGACACATCTGTTAGGCAGAGCTATGGCATCAATGACTAGGGTGGTTGATTGGTACTACTGTACTTGTACTTTGCATCCATTGCAATGGATGACATCTCTGTTCGTGCATTGGTGTGATATACACCCCTGTCTTGAGGTTGTGCAATGTGTCACAAACAGTGAGTCGGGTACTGTTGTATAGTGGAGTGATATATAAAGTCTGCCAGGCAGTGTTAGTTAGTTGTGGCCTGAGAACCAATAAGTGATATTGAACGTGTGTAACCTCTGACAGAAAATAGGATGGTATATATGTAAGTAAAGTGATATCTGTGGGTAAAGGTGTAAAGTGTGCCACAGGACACTCTCACACATATTGTTCATATCTTTTTCAGCCAGCCAGATGGCCCACCAACGCAACCCAGCATACACAGCAGATGAGGAAGAGGTGATACTCGACAGCCTATTGCAGTGGTACACAATGCTGTTCTCCAGAAACAGCCAGCACCAGCATGAGTGGACTGCATGTGGCAGGAACTTGTTCATGGGTAAATGAGATAGGCATGCATAACCGGACATATGAGCAGGTACGCCATCACTACAGTGATTTAATTAGACAAGTCCGGCAGCGTGCATCTGATATCCAAAGACAGCAGCTTGCCACAGGTGGTGGGATGGCCATTTACCCCCCCCTCCCTCACCAGAGCGGAGGAGCTGCTCCTAAGCATGGTGGCTCCTGGACAACAGCTACATCAACCTCTGACATGTGTTGTAATGGAGGCCGGAGCCATCCAGCACATCCACCTGGAGCAAGCAGGTAACATGCCCTATCTGTAGACTACAGTTAACTATATTGTTAGATTATGTCTACATGAGATGTGTACTGTGTGTTTAGCAGTTCCGCTGCCTAGTGCTGTGCAATACGGATAGTGTGAATAATAACCCCACACCTGTGACTGTTGACTGTTGTTGTACTGCAGTTTAGCATACCCACTGTAGCAATGCCACAGTTGTGGCCACTGACGAACCCTCTCATATTCTCATAGTTCCCTCTGGTGTGATGGCAGGGCAGCTGATCCATGCTGGTGAGTGTGTTATACCTGCAATGTTGGTAATGAAATATGCATGTCATAGCTGAGGTGTAGGCCATGTACACGTAACACACCTACGCATAATTCATGCCGTGCATGTTTGCTGTGAGACGTTGCACAGCTCTGTAATGTCAATAGCTGCCTAAATGACATGCAATACACAGAGCATGACACATAGTTGTGGCAACCCTGGACTGCACATTGGATAGGCATAGTTGCAACACCTGTACACAACATAACGCATTTATCACATGCAGTACACAAAGGCATGCTACATATGGCGTAACCACACACCCACTGTAAGGTCACACTTCAGTATCCCACATGTCATCCACACACACATGATGTACCTCAGGGGTAGAGGCCTATCATGGGGTTGTGCAACACTCTTCAACACATAACACAGTCATGTTAGGCAATGCTCCCTACTGGGCACCTCATACACCCATGTACAAAGTGGCTGTGTAATAGTGAACGTATCCACGGCACTGCAGTTCAGGTACAGCATGCTAGGCGGTGGTCTGTCACACAGTAGTAACCGTGACTGACCACAAGATGGATGATGATGATGATGGCACATGGTACTACACCCCATATGGTTACAGTGACCACAGTACTACACATAGCAGTCTTTGCTCTGCACCTCATTGTTCTGTGTGTGCAAACATATGCACCTATACACACCATGCACAGCATGTTGTGTGTGTGCTTACATATGCTAGTATACATATTTTGCACAACAGTCGCCATCTGTACAAAGAGTCACATATATGTCCGAGAATGCTATTGGGTGTATAGGTCACATGACACACATTGGCTATGTGTGGTGTTTAATGTTGCAGTCGTGTAGCATGCCATGTCATGGCTAGCACCGACATATCTGCAATATGTTCCACACTCACCATAACCACTGTACAATGCCCATGTCATGCACTGGGATTCCTTCACATCTACATGCACCACTCATCCCATGTCTGTCCATTGCATGCATTTGCTACACCTGTGCCCACTATTATGTGCAATGGACACAGACACTATCATCAGACATGGCAATCTATGTGTCACACAGATAACACATGCAGCCATGGTATGTATACCATTGAGTGATGGTGCACATGACTTTGCAGAGCAGATAATACTTGCACAGCAATGTTGTGTCCATGTACATATTGTCCAATGCACAAAATACAGCATAAAACAGCACAAAACAGCAGCACCAATTCACCAATTGGTGAATTGGGGCTGCTGTTTTGTGCTGTTTTATGCTGTATTTTGTGCATTGGACATTAAACCTGCATCATTCCAACTGGAGCAGTTTGGATATCGTTTATTCAGTGTAGTATCGTTTGGTGTTTTTGAACTGGTTCATGTACACATTGTGTTCCAGGGTGTAGCCAATCACTGAACAACTACACACATGCATCAAAGCCATGTATAATGTCATTAGATAAGGCTGTCTACTCTTGCACTGCATGGTGTTGAGCAACACATGGTCTGCATGCTGACACGTCTTTGGTGACTGCTTGCCTTGTGATACTGTCACCCACCATCACCCACTATTGTGTATGTGTTGGATTGCTGGTGAGTGTGTGTGTGTGTGTGTGTGTGTGTGTGTGTGTGTGTGTGTGTGTGTGTGTGTGTATGTGCTGTGGTGAGCAGTGTATTTCTGTGCATGTGTGCATGTGTGTATGTGTTCATGTGTTCATGTGTGCATGTGTGCATGTGTGTTAACATCATGTACAGATTGTAAAGTGTGTTTCCTGTCTTCCTTCCACAGGTGCTGAGTTAGGGGTGGCTGAATGCAGCAGGGAACCTGATGTCACCGCCACCAATAGTGGAGATGATGAGACATGTATTGTGGCACTGGAAGGTCTGACAGGGTCTGTCGTTGGTCCACCAATTGTTAGTACACAGCGGTCAACCCCATCTATGCGCACACTCATACTGCCAATACATCCCTCATCACCAATGGCCGTAGCTGAGGGACAGCATACAGTTGGCATTGACCAGGAGAGTGTGGTACCTATGGCATGTGCATCCCCTCACAGCAGCCATAGCCAGATTACCGGAACGGTACCACATAGGCGGATGTCCAGGGGTTCTCAGGGGAGCACCACTGGTCGTATTGCCCCTGGCAGACATGCCACCGGAGGTTTTACAACATCCAGTATGTTCCAGGCTGTAATGCAGGCACAGGCACGTATGGAACGGTACACCCGACAGGGACTAAGGGCGCAGAGGGCCCATTACACTGCTATCAATGACAGCATCCGTGACCTTGCCGGTGCCATCCGGAATTACACCAAGGTCATTGATAGCTGTTGGAGGGAGACATTTGATGTCCTCCACAATGTGTTAGCCATGAGCCAGGACCATGCGGGACATGCATCTGCTGGCAGTCGTCGCGGATGGACCACGGATCACAGCCGCTCCCGTAGTGGCAGTACCAGCCCCAGCAATGCTGGGGCTGGCCTGTCCATTGACCGTCCTACTAGACCACATGCACGTGGTGCTGGCCAGTCCCAGCAGGGACATGGGTCCAGCCATCATACCTCTGCTTCTGATGATAGCACCCAGTCAGGGTTGATACCCGATACTGCCCGTAGCACCCCTGCTAGGCACAGGTACTGTGTCCGTGGCCAGAGACAGTGATCTGTATGGCCTAGCAGGTACAGTCTGTGGCTGTCCCACAACCGCTTGCATATGGCAGCCACATTGGGGAGTTGTGTGCATGCAGACACACACACATTTACCATACAACTAGGGCTCACACATACACACATTACATCAACATTGGCCCATGCAGTACTGTTGTCCCTCACACACAAACACACACACACACACACACACACACACACACACACACACACACACACACACACACACACACACACAGACATGCCGATTGGATGGGTCACTCTCGGGCTCTGGCAAACCTATAACACACCTTGTGCATATGATGACACCTGTGCCACCTCCTGTCATCTGTCACATTAATGCAGGAATAGGCTAACATGGTTCTGATGCACAGGGTGACATTATAGCAGTGTAGCAATAGTAGCAAGTTGCCAACAGGAAAGTGTACTGATATCCTTGTAGGTATATCTGAGCAGGCATTATGCATCACAGCTCTGATAGTCATTGCAGCATTGTTTACACCAGTGTTAGGTCTGAGTATGTATTGTCCACCCATGTGCCACTAGGCTGAAGTGTACAGTGTTGCCAGCATGTGTCAGTGAGTGGACAGTACGTGTGTGATGTGTGCATTACAAATTAGCGGGTGTACATCTATGACCATGTTGTGTGCGCACTGTCTGCATGAACGTGCATAGTGGACATGTGGGATGTGCGACATACCCTGTTCTACACATTGTTAACATCTCATGGTATCTTTCGATGGCCAGTATGCATTCTACTACAGATATGTACTAGCATGGGTACACATGTGCGTATGACATGGGTTGGCACTATGCTGTGGGTGATACCATTGATATCTGTCAATGATCTGCAGTCTGGTAGTATACCCCACCTCAATAGCATGACTATAACCAATCATTAGATGATGTCCTGACAAATGACTCACAGTTGTAGGGAACTCAGTAACAGTTGGATCCTTCCAGTACTGTACTATAACAGTAACCAGTGGTATTGACCGCCACACGTTCCCGAGACCACACCTGTGTGGCATATATCCCTCTTAGGTACATGCAAACACACTAGGGATATGTCCATCCACATCTGGAAATGCATGCATTGGCATACACTGCATTCCCCAGATGGGATGCATATCCTACACAAGGGTATCATACAGACAGATACCTGTTGTCCAATACATGCTGTATAGCAGTACGCCATCTATGGTATAGTCATCCACATTTACTATACATACTATCCCGACAGTACCACATAGGTGGTAGCCCTGAACATGTATGTTGGGTACCAATGTGTACAGACAAACACGTGTTCTGTCATCCGTCCCTTGGTATCCACATATCCATAGGTATTGTGGGGTCCCTCTGTGTTTCACATAACACATTAGGGGCCTGCATGCATATCCACAGGGCTGGTGCACACCTATAATGACTGTCCATTATTGCCAGTCGTTGTTGTGTATGAACATGTCTGACATATACCTCGGCAATTACCCTCACTCACAGTACTCTATAGTACGTGTCATGGGTGTGTGTGGCAGGGATGTCCTTGGCCACGGATCACTACATTGGCTGGGCTTGATGCATACATACATATGTGACCTATGATCTGAGAAGCAGCGGCACAATCTGTCGAAGGTTACAAATGTATTCATGTAGTATGCAGGCTTCACACCTATGTACTGACTGAGGTCACATATACACAAATTTATTTGACACACAGATACCCAATGTGTGTAATGCACATACTGTTTGAAACATATGCCATACCATATAAAAGCAAAACCCACACTGCATTAACCACCGGTGATACACACACCCACTCAGCATTTGCAGGACTCAAACCCCTACCTAACTATGTTATGACACTAGAGAGATATGCATTAACACGGCGCGCTATATGCAATACTGGGTGGGTTTTATTCTCCTTGAACATTTGTAGGATGCCGACATCATCGAACTTTCCAAAGAGGGATGTACCTCTCTTAATGTGTTTTCCCAGTCTCCAAAAAGGCTACTCTTCTCAAAGGAAATCACACACACTTGGTGTTTGCAGGACTCAAACCCTACCTAACTATGTTATGATGCTAGAGAGATACACATTAACACAGCACGCTATATGCATTAACGGGTGATTGTTGTCCTCCTTGAATATTTGTAGGATGCTGACATCATCAGACTTTCCAAAGAGGGATGTACCTCTTTTAATGTGTTTTCCCAGTCTCCAAAAAGGCTACTCCTCTCAAAGGAAATCACACACATACACCCCCCCCATTACACACACACATACACACACACAGACACACACACACACACTTGGCGTTTGCAGGACTCAAATTCCTACTTGACTATGTTATGATACTAGAGATATACACATTAACATGGCACACTATATGCATTACTGAGTGGTTTCTGTTCTCCTTGAATATTTGTAGGATGCTGACATCATCAGACGTTCCAAAGAGGGAAATATGAAGGGATGTACCTTTTTTAATGTGTTTTCCCAGTCTCCAAAATGGCTACTTATCTCAAAGGAAATCACACACATACACCCCCCCCCATACACACACTTGGTGTTTGTAGGACTCAAACACCTATTGAACTATGTTATGATGCTAGAGAGGTACACATTAACACAGCGTGCTACATGCAGTACTGGGTGGTTGCTGTCCTTCTTGAATATTTGTAGGATATTAACACACTTGTGGCTTGCAGGATTCAAACCCCTATCTGACTATGTTATGATACTAGAGAGATACGCATTAACACGCACACTATATGCTTTACTGGGGGGTTTCTGTTCTTCTGGTATATTTGTAGGATGATGACATCATCAGACTGGACATGGTAATGTGTGTACACATTTTTATGCAATCCCAGGAATGATCCATGTAGGTCGGCAGGTATCAACAGCTTGAACAGGACCCCATGAGTCTCACCTTGTGTGATCTATCTGTGGACACATTGCCATCCCTTCATATGTCAACACATATCTATACACAGATTGTTGGTTTTGTGGATATGACATGTGTCTGTGATGTTGATGAAGAGCTATTCAAAGTCTATGTGGGACATGTGAAGCTCTGTTCCGTGATGTATGTCCTGGGTGGCTGCCTTGCAGACGGTGTAGTATGCTTGAGAACCATGATCTGCACATGAACATACCACAGTTGGTAGGGTTGTGTGTTTGTCGGTTTCCAATAGCTCTGTTTATGACTTCTGCCATGATGCACTCCATGGCCTTGCAGATCAGACTTTATAGGCTTATTGGACTATACTTGTGGGGAGTGCCATATGTTGCTGTAACACATTTGATGGTTCCAGGTCCTGTGGAGTGGGTGAGGCTCAACAGACTGTTCAGGTGCAGGGTCTGTTTGTTCTGTAGTGCATGCATAACACATATTGGGAAACAATGTAATCCAATTGCTGCCATGCTTTTGGTTTTGGGGGGAGATGTTCAGCGATTCTACACGTGATATCTCCTGGTATGATGTCAGGGACTATCATCAGTGAGGGGTGGGTATGTATACATGGGCCTGTCTGACAGGATATCGGCAATGTCATTAAGGTACAGTTGTCCCTGACTCGGCACATATATGCGTGTAAATTACTATTTATTACATAGCTGATGGACATGTCATGATTCTCAGTCTGGACTCTTCAGCTACTCTTTACAAAACACCGACAAACCTGAGCACTAATCCTGGTTATACTCTTTTACACACTTAACACCCTACTGATCCTTTGTGATCAGGCTAAAGAGTAAGTCATCATAATACACTGCCATGTCCAGGAGTCAGTTTCATGTGTACTCTCCAGTCCAGCTAATGAATATTGTGGTTATGACACAATGTCACATCTGCCTCATGTACACAGACAACCCTCTCCTCCTCACATCACACCACACTCACATATATGTGGGAGATGTAACAATATTGACATACAGGACACTGAGCTCTCTTGACCCATGACTGGCATAGTCTATCAGGTGGTGAGAGTGACCACACACACCACATATCAGTCTCAAATACACCGATGGTGACAGCAAACAAACCACATTATCACACATACACATATTCAGAGGCTCTACATACACTCTGCCTAAGCAGCAGAGACCTCCAAAGCAGACACACATACAACTGCTACCCCACTACAATGCCCACATGTCACACAGTTCACAATGTCAGTGTGCCACACAGTCACTGCCCTTTGGGCTAAACAACACACCTGATACACTTGTTATAGGTGACACTTAATGTCAAACACACTATCGCCCAACTCACCAGGCCAGACAGGGGAATAGTCACTTTGAGCTGTCTCTCATGTGACAGGATCCGCCACATAACACATGCACTCAGTTCACTCCAAAGCAAGTCCAGGACTGGCTCCATCATTGTCCATCACTGTGCGTACAACCTCAGACATTCCTCCCTGGACCACATGACATGACACATAGAGGAACTCTGTGATCATGTAGCCCAGCCCAGTATTACCCTGACCTTGTCTAGCATCTTACACTCACCAAGTATGATGTCACAGTATACCAACACACTGATCATGTTTAATAGTTGGCTAACATATTGGTGTTATTCAAAGGGGATACAGTGTCTGTCACCATGGGGTGACATGCTCGACATGCCACGTAGCTTCCCTATGGACAGCTTGCACCTGTCACCTTTGGACATTTGAATACTGGCTAGGGCACTTGCTGCCACCATACTGCCCTATTTAAGCAGGGCTTAAAAGACAGAACCACCTCCATACACATTACAGAGTACACGACACTGAGGGTAATGCTGCTCAACACCAGATGTCTTACCCTCAAATTGTGCCCACTCAGGAATCTCCTCAGTATGGAGGATAGCAATATCTGTGCACTAACAGACACATGGTTGAGGCTCCCACATGCACACCAGCACTACCAGGTTGTATGTCGTACCATGCTTTCTGGCCACATAACTCAGAATGGCCAACACAAATAGGGGGAGTATCCATATACATCACAGATACACATACCTCCGGGTTGGTAGCACTGCACAATGCATCACGGACCATACATATGCACCTAACATTGTGCAAATCTGCCTTTTGGTTTGTTGCCTGCTACTGACCACACTCCCCAACACAGCAACCTCACTCAGCTTTCCTGGGGACATTGGACCATATGAAGGTCTCCCCAAACACCATTATATTGGGTGAAGTCAAATACCCACACATTGACTGTGGATAGTACTCAGGCCCCAACACCCTCGCCCAACAGTTGCTACTATTTCTAAACTCATATGCTATGACACAACAGGTCACCACACCCACAAGAGGGGACAACATATTGGACATGATCATCACCGACATGGGGACTCTATGTTCCACACCTGCGATATACTCCTCATTGGTAAGGGCAGAACAAACTTTATCTCACTGGACATCCATATCCCGTCCCCACACCCATCCTGGGTAATCTTGGTGAACTTCCCAAAAGCAAATGTCACACTCCTCCAAACCACAGTGGTATCCTTCAGAGACCCTGGGTCAGTGGTAAGTATGGCTCAGACCGCTGAATCCTTTACATACACATTCTATGGACACCTAGTGGATCGCATGGATCATTACATCCAAAATAACAACTGGACTCACTCCTCCAATGGCAGTGGACCTGTCTGGTAGACCCCAGCCATTAATACGCTTTACAACAAATGGAGGAAGCTACTACATGATAGAGCAAAATCCCAGACAGGGAAGGCATCTGTGAGCTGTACTAGCTGACTGCTACAATCACTCAGGTATTTATGTCAGGCACGCTGCTAATGGACAATTGCACCAGACACATTGGACACTCACAAGGCCTTCTTCAGTTGATTCAGGTACCTGGCTGGACACTCACTGATATGCTGTGTGTTACTGCATACTGACTAAACATACCCTGAACCCACTGACATTGCCATCATCCTGGCAAACAGGTTCAGTGCAGATATGTCCCCCCATCCCCCCTAAGGTGGTACTGTCCATACCAACAGAGTGTAACCTCCCAGACATCACGAGTAAACAGGTGAGTGCTGCCCTCCCCACAGCTGACAAAACAGCATCAATGGGACCAGACAGTGTCCCGGCCTGTGTCATACACAGCCTTCATGACAGATGTAACACTCAAATTACGTCACTGTTCGATATAAGAGTTACTGCAGGATATGTACCCATGGAATGGCATACAGCGATAGTGGTCCCGCTCCACTGAATACTGCCACAACACACCACAGACAATATCGGCCTAAAAGGTTAACTAGCCTGTTCTGCAAAGCTATGGAGTGTATTGTAATGGGACTCATGCACATAGATATGGAAAACCTACAGACACTGGGTCCTACACATTACAGCATTGTTGTGGGCAGATCTTGCCTGTTGGACCTGTTCATATTCTTTCAACAGTTACCAGGTCCATCAGTGTTGGGATGGTTGTCCACACAGCCTGCCTAGACCTTGTACAACCCTTCAACACAATACCCCACTCGGCCATTATGCATAGGCTCACCAGCATCAATATCCACACATATCTGACACGATGGATTGCTACCTGGAGCAGGGATAGCACCCGCATGCTCAGTGTTGCAGGTGCCATGTCTGACTATACACCAGTTACACATGGCATCCCACAAGGCTCAGTCCTGGGACCTCTCTTGTTCAGTATATATTTGTGTGATGTACAGATTATCACAGGAGGGATATGGCTGCCCATGTTCGCAGATGACTGCAAACTGGGTGCCATAATCAGCTCTCCTGCTGGCACATGCATACTCATACAGGGTCTCACAAAGATAGGTTGACTGGTGCCTGAGCCATGGCCCACTGCTATATGCCATTAGTTGCATAGTCATCCCCTTTGAAGATGACAAGATGCCCACACATTACCACATAGGTTGTAATCCATTACATACAGTAGTAGTTGTTCGGGTTTGGGGACACGACCTGTTCGTACTCTCGCCTTTGACAATCCTATTGCCATAGTGGTTAGACAGTACGTCTACATAGCCCACCATATCCCACATGGTTTCACATGTTGATCACGTGTGGTCATTGTGCCCCTATACTCTTCACGACCATGCTTGTTTACTATGCCACCTTTGGGATGTACCTTACCTGACACCTGCAGCAACTATAATGGCCACAAATGTTACTCTTCGAGCAGATGTAGGGACTCACACAGATGCCCTGCACAGTTCTGATACAGTAACTCCAGCTCTACTCAGTCACTTACCACCTACTCGGATGTGTTGTGTGCCTGTAGTTGAAGGCAATATCTGACCCAGACTTACTGGACATGCTCCACCTCAGGATATCTGACTCCCTTGCTGCTACACACTCCAGGGACATATACCTCAGCACTGATGTTAAAAAGACATGCTGGGGGGACAGATTATTATCAGAAAGCCTGCACTCACTCCGGAGTGTAGTCCCAGTTTTGCATAGGCAGAGCCACCCACTGACCACCTACAGGTGACATCTTGACAAGTGGATGGGTGATCGCATGTTTACCCATGGGATATCTTCTGGGTCCCTGCTAGACAGAGGCACAATACACTGAATGTAAATGGGCTATCTTGTATGACCTACTATTCACAGGCACAGTGCTCTGATTTGACTGGGTTGCAGTAGCCAAACACACTCTGGCTATGCTTGTACATGCCCTAGGGCAGATAGCCTAATATCAACCTCTGAACCTATGATAATTTTCAAGATGCACAATGTTTATTGCTGATACTGTTTGCAGGTTTTTATCATCTTTACTTTCACACTTTATATGAACCGCTTAGGTATCTGCAGAACATATTTGCTTATGGCAGGGTTCCACTATATTATATACGTGTCTGTTGTCATATAAGTGTGTGCACAGGGCAGATTGCTGTGTAGTGAGAGGTTCATGGGTTAACACATGCAACTGCCTGCTATGTGTGGCGCAATGCTTTACTCCAACATGGCCTAAGTGTGTGAGCATGCCCAGTTCAGACTGTCAGTGTTCTGTTGCTTGACATTTGTCTCATGTATTCAAGTGTGTGAGCATGCCCAGTGTGACCTTTCAGTATGTTGCTGTCTGAGGTCCACTACATTTGTTGATGTATGTCTACATGTCCATTATTAACATTTGTACTGTGTGTGTTGAAAGTCAGGTTCTATTCTTACTGCAGGACTCACCTTTGTGTCATAACTCAACAGGGATTATGCTGTACCTGCAGGGTTTCCGTGAAATACTTTGCATAGACTTATCAACATTTCTTCATACAGGCTAGCCACTGCACTACTGTCATGGTTTAGTGGTTCCCTACTATGACTATAGTGCACAGTATCCTAGGTTCGAGGCCCATTGTCACTTATATTTTCATACAGAGCAGACCAAACTGCTTAGGGGCAAGTAGAGCAGATATGAGCATGTTGGCTTTTGTTCAGCTATGCCCTACCTAGACCCAGCTTGTCCAACATTGCTCAATATTAACCATCATTGCTGGACATTGGCCAATATTACTCGACATTGACCGCATTTGTAGTAGTTGGTGTGTGCGATTTTGTTTACATTGACTTCATGATGGTAAATGCTGTTTAGCACTGCTTTATATTGCTTAACACATGGCAATCATGCCTCAGGTGTTGATGCAGGGCTGCCTATGTTGGATGCACATACTACACTCCCTATACATGTTTGAAAATAGGTAGTGTCAACGTAGGCATCCCATTTACTATATGTGTGGGTCAGAGAGAGGTATCATTTCCAGAGTTCCTGCTGAGCCAGTGTATGTGCTATGCATTGCCTCTTTGCCAAGGCCAAAGCATACTGAGCATGCCTCCTTCTGCCTACTGAGGCAGGCTCAGGTTGTTCCTGCTCCGAGTCACGCTATGCCTGTGATGGCCTTGGCAATGGTGAGAGGCTGTTTGGCCCAGGCCTATGCTGGTCCTGCTGCAGCTGTTTTTGCAGGATCATATTATGTAGCATAGCACATACCATGACAATTTGGGTACATGTACTTGGTGAGTACTGCAAGGCTCCACCAGATGTGTCCAGGCACCGGAACCGTGACTTGAGCAGCCCAAACACATGCTCGATTACATTTCGTGTTTGTGCATGTGCCTCATTATGGTGTTTCTGTTAAGGTATGTGTGTGCGTTTCTGATGGGTGTCAAGAACATGGTGCCAGTTCATAGCCAGCATCCTCCACTAGGTGACCATGTGGGATGTCCCCATTGACAAATGTCTGGTACAGCTGTGTCAGATGCCAGATATGGGAATCATGGTAGCTTTCAGGGCAGCCAGCACACACATTCAGTATTATGCCCTGGGCATTGCACATGACCTGGCAGTTGATGGAGGGGAAGCCCTTGCGGTTGAAGTAGACCCTACCTCGCTCACTGGCAGGTGCTTTGATGCGTATGTGCATGCAGTCTATTGCACCCACTACCTCAGGGTATTCCGCTATTTGCTGGAAGAGACGCACATTGCTGGCCAATACCTCGTGGGAATTGGGCAAATATACATGATCACCGACATGTGCTGACATGGCATCCAGGAACTGGTGCAGTATCCTGGATGCTGATGCCTGTGACATCCCCATCATATCACCAGTTGGTCTCTGGAAGGTACCTGTTGCTAATATTCTTAGGCCAACACATACCTTAGTTTCCACTGGGATGGGTTCCCCTCTGTTGGTTCTGTGTGTGAGGCGTGGCCTGCACAGCTCAATGATTTGCTGCAAGAGGTCTCTGTCCACTCTATAGCGCTCCACTATCTCCAGCTCATGTAGCCCCTGGTAGGTAACCCCGGGCCTGTACACACTTCTCTGTCTCCTCACTGTGAGTTGTCCAGCAGCATTTGCATTATCACCACCCTCAGCATGTTGCATATGTCGCGTTATAACAGCAATGGCAGCCCCTAACATTTTTTGTCTCAGTGAAGCCTTTTCAGTTTTCACTTCTTTTAGCTTACTGCAGTGTTGCAGTGACTCTTGAGAGAAACACAATGGACTATTGTTTGCAGAGTGTTAAGTGCTGGGCTGGGCTGAGCTAGTGTTCTGCCTGGGTAATTCCTGATTCTGATTGTTTTCACCTGCTAGCTCTGCTAATACTCCCTGGTAACTTCCACTATTTGGTGTGCTTCCTTTTTCCTTACTGTTTCCTCAAACACACGCACAGCAGCTAACACGTGTGCACACATGCTTACATGGACTAAAGCTTGCTTATTCTTCTTAAAAAGCGTGCACACCGGTGCAAACGTGCTTACAACTGTTTACACAGCCTTACATATGCTTACTCAAGCCTACACGCCCACACACATGCTTACACGTGCACACATTGTCTTACTTGGGTTTACTGGTGCGCACACGCGTGCGCATGCATGCTCAGCAAAAAACTTTGGTGTTATCCACAGCATACACCTTTGATTTCTTGACTTTACCTGGCCTTCCTGTTGACACACCTCTTTCACTATTATGTAAATGTAAGCTGACACATGTCACTCTGCTCTAATGAGCTTCACTCCTTTCATACATACCCCCCTCATGATGTCACCTATCTTCTACTCTGTTACTCCCCTTATCCTACTCCTACACTCCACTGACTGTGCTCATTTGCTATGTAAACTTGCGATTCACTATCCCAACTCTCATTTGCATAGGATTGCCTACTAATGCTTAGTTACATCTCTTAGACTGAGCTTTCCCCCTTAGCAACCTCTACTCAGTGGCCATGTTGTCTACAGCCTGCCATTCCCTTGCATTGTAAATTCATTTCAGCAATAAAATCCACATTTGTGGATCTTAATTATTAATTTTCTGCTTTTTAGGGCGCAGCGCTTTTGCGGGGTGCTGCGCTATGGTTAAACCCCGGTGATCGGGATAAAAAAAAGTTATTTTATTTTTAATTTGCATCACTTCCCATTGCCAATGGCCATATTTTTGGCCATTGGCATGCTTCCTCCTGTGAATGCATGCTTTTTTTCCAGCTGACGTGGCTCCATTTTACTATTTGCAGAACCGTACTCAGTTATCAACTGAGCACATTTCTGCAAATAATACAACTCCTTCTCGGACAGGTTCGGGTTTCCTGGATCACAAATTTACCTCATTTGCATGGCTTTCGCCTGCAATTGAGGTAATTTACATATTCCAGCCCTGAGCGTGTAGGACTAGTTTGGAGAGCTCAGTTGCACGCCCCTACCGGCTGTTCCTGGATCGCTCGGCGGACATGTTGGCTGCATGGAGTCTTACTCTACTCTAAGACTCCATGCAAGCCTTCATGAATCTGGCCCATAATCTATATTGCTGCATGTCTCTTACCTCTCCAATTTCAAAATCATAGCAGGAATCCATCAAAAATCAAAGAAGGAAGTCCAAAATCATAGCACTAAAAATTTGCATGTGTGTACATTTGTGCCCTTGAGGATATGACATAATGTGTAAATCTGCACTCTTGAGAAGGTATGACTGTGACATTAGGACCTTTGTGTTGCTAAACAGATACAACTATGTGATTGCACCAAGAATGCATCCTTACTGCACTGTGATGTTTAACAGTTAAGCATGCAAATTTCCACCATTCAATATAAAACAGGCTAAATGTGCAGAAAAACCCTCACACTACAAATGTCTGACATGTAAACATATTGGCTGCATAACTTTAACAGTTGGGACAGACAACTGCTAGTTATTATACAGCAGAGTCAGACAGTTCTCCATGCTCTTTGATGCAATCAAATGCAAGCAAGTAATTTTTCATTACCTTCCCACTTTGTTCTTAATTCCCACTCAACAGGATTTTTGCTGCTCAAATGCGGCAGGGAGATAAATGGTGAAGACGTATTTATGGTACATAAAATAAACATTTTCAACTATTGAGTTCCTAGAAATACCAACAATATGCTGCTAAATATACATACCAATAACAGGAAAAATTATTTGCAGCAATTTCTGAAGCCTTGATATTTACTATGAATACATTTGAAATTGCACACATTTATTTAAAACAAAGCCATGAAATGTAACAATCTCTTCCAAGGTTGTACACTAAAAAGCCAGGATTCTCCCACCAGTATGGTTGCTGTGCTGCTAGTAATAGCAGACACATAGTCACTATTTTCCTTTATAGAGCAGAGCCTGCGGTCACTGCATCAGACCCCAATATTGCAGGGGTTCTGTCACAAAGCCCAACATCTACAAGTTTACTGAGACTGTCATTGTTTCATAGCTTGCATTCACTACATCTGAGCCCAATATTGCAGGAACTCTGTTATAGAGCCCTACACCTACAAGTTTACTGAGACTTTATCATTGTTTCATAGCTTGCAGTCCCGATATTGCAAGACCTTTGTCACAAAGCCCTACACCTGCAGGTTACTGAGACTTTGTCATTGTTTCACAGCATGTGGTCACTACATCTAACCTTCGATATTGCAAGAGCTCTGTCATAAAGCCCTACACCTGCAGGTTTACTGAGACATTGTCATTGTTTCATAGCCTGCCGTCACTACATCTGACCCCGATATTGCAGGAGCTGCGTCACAAAGCCCTACACTAACAAGTTTACTGAGATTTTATCATTGTTTCATGTAGCATAGTTATCATGAAGAACCTTCCTACTACTCAGACAAAAAAAAAACTAAAACTTATTACTCTTAATATCAGAAGCATGTGCAATAAACTGACACTCTTCCATGCCTGGTTAGCAAACTCTAACTCAGACATCCTTGCTATTACAGAGACTTGGCTAAAACCAGACATGAAAAATACTGAAATTCGTCCCCCTGGTTAGAGAAAGCACAAAAAGGTGGTGAAATAGCCCTAATTTTCCCTAACAACTTAATAGTTTCCCCATAATTGAATACTATACCAAGCCAAAATCCTTATAACATTTTTAAAACTTAACTCATCCAAGAATATCTGTATAGTTGTTTTATATATCTCTCCTGAGCAAAATATTCTCATTTTAGAAAATATTCTATACTATTCCTACATTCAAGATAACCATAAAAACAACCCTAAGAAATGCTGGTCCACTGTAATGTCACTACTCAACCCAGAAAATAAAAGTAATCCCAATCCATGCCACAATATACCACCTCTTCAAACATCCACCAAATTCAACACATGCTTTATATTGTCCATATTGAACCTAAAAGTAAACCCAATTCGCTACCTCTATTAATACCCCAATGATAACCTCTACACACCCCAACCATTACACACACACAACTAACCCCTCACTCATAACCAAAAACCAAACAATCCCCAGCTTACTTTTCAGGCCATCCCTTTATCTCAAATAATAAAAAAAAACTACTACAAAAACTGAAACCTTGTTCAAGCTCAGCAGACAACCTACCACCAGAATACCTAAAGCTTGCCACAGAGGCAATGGCATTCTCTGTTAGCATCTTAATTTATAGATCCATAGGTTAATTACATGTTCCTAACCTATGGAAAAGATGACATATTATCACTTTACATAAGGGAGTCAGCTCCACTGACATCACAAACCTTCGTCCTATTGCAATCTTGTCCCCCTCTCTGCGATTCCAGAAGATTGTGTGTACCTACAACTTCTTCACCATCTTACACACAACAATCTACTTTCTCACATTCAACATGGCTTTATACTTGCACACAGTACCTCAACAGCCTTATTATCTTTCATGGACTCTGTCAACAAAGCCCATGACACTGGCAAACTAGTACCTACAGTATTTCTAGATTTGTTAAAAGCATTTGACATAGTATCTCACCTCAGACTCCTTAAAGAACTATCCAGTATTGATCAATCTTCTTCCTCACTTCAGTAGTATTCTAGCTACCTAGTTGGTAGGCGGCAAGCAGCTAAATGGCAGGGCTCTATCTCCCCACATCACATCACCCCACAGGTGTATCTCAAGGATCCATCTTTGGCCCATTACTATTCAATGTCTTCATCAATAACTTACATACATCCTACCGTGAAGGTACTCTAATCCAATATGCAGATTACTCCACTGTCATCTGCATATGAGACACGTTAACTCACCTACAACACTTAACACAACAAGCTTTCTCTTACTTAGAAACATAGCTCTCTAATGCTGAGCTCATACTGAACCCCCCAAAACAAAGCTCGTTCTCTTCACCCACAAACCGCATAGCTCCAACAAAATAAATTTCACGATGTTTTCAGCCAACAATATTGATATTGAATTGGTTAAGCATACCAAACTACTAGGTGTTATAACTGACAATAATCTGAAGTTTGACCTACACATACAAAACAGTATCAGAAAAATCCACCAAAAACTAGGCATGCTATACAGGAATAAAAACATCCTTGCAGCTACCAAAATTACCCTGGCCAAAGCCTTCCTTTTGCTGTCACTGTTATATGGGGCTCCAATTCTAATCAACTTATAGAGTTCCCTAAGAAAAAAAAATAGAAATGTTCTACAACAAAATTGCCAAATTTGCCATAAAGGCAACCCCACTTACTCATCACTGTAAAGCCCTACATTCCCTAAGATGGCTTGAACTCCCCTTCCACGTCCAATATGTGCAACGTACTATGGTATACAAAATCCTCCACAACCGATAAACTTGTCCTGCTCTTAGCCCGTTAATCAACTTCTGTATCCAAAATAAACATCTCAGATCTGAAAACAAGCATGTCCTCACAATTTATAAACCTAACAAAACCCCAGGCCTAAGCTTTTAATTCTGCTCTGTGGTAAAACTATGGAACTCTCTTCCTTTAACTATCAAAACTGCTACTAATCTTCACTCCTTCAAAACCTCTATAAAAGAATACTTCAACAAAGCTTTGATTTGCTCCTGTATGAGCCTAGGCTGAGGTACTCTTATACCCTTTTCTACCTCTGTTCTCTCTATCCCCACTACTAACTTACCCTACCTTCCCTTCCTCTACACATACTTGCCTGAGGTTACATTTATATCTTTTCCACATCTATTCCTACTATCCTCTCTATTACTCCCTACCCTTCTCTATTCATACTATCCTATGCCTTCATCAATATAATCTGTTACCACATTTCATGACCTCTAGAATATTAACAATCATTATGATAATCATCTATCATGTAAATAATGCTGCATCTTCCTATTATCAGGCTTTCCATATATTTTATACTTGAACATTATGACTTTATTATGTCTGTTGAGTTTTTATTCTGACAAACTAATGTGTAGTTTTTCAAATTTTGTGCTTGAATGTTATGACTTTATTATGTATGTTGAGTTTAAATTCTGTAAACCATATGTGTCTGGAGCTTTTCTTCCTGGGCCTCCTCTGAAAAATGGGTATCTCATGACCCAGTCAAACCTTCCCAGTAAACAAATGCCAAATATATAAATAAATAAATAAAAATAATCAGGAAAGTTGCTCATTTTACTTTGTATTTAAGATTCATTCATATTAAGTGTGGTTTCTTTCAATACTTAACAAAATGTATTCAATATAAACAAATTGAATACAGAATAAAGTAAATAACTGTCTTGATCATTTCTAACAGTGCAGGGTCTGTACTGGCTAATAAATTAAATGTTACATTGACCAAAAACCTATTACACTATTTCTGCAAAAATACACAATCCCCAGGATTCATGAAGCTTGCGCATGACGCAGGCGTAGCGTAGGCAGTATAATGCCAAATATGGCCGCCGAGCGATTCAGGTACGATCTAATTCCATGTGCACTACCAGTGTATGCCAGATCTGCACAGCTCTCGGCTCAGGTATGCTAATCACCCCATGTGCAGTACTGCAGCATGCAAATAAAGGTACATAGTGATTCATGAAGTGGTGTAGGCGTAGCATAAGCCTACAGAAATGTAAACCAAATAAAAAAAGGTTTACATTTTGCCGAACAGAACATCAGAGCCATGAAAGCGGACCAGACTCATGTATTACAAAGTTAACATATGCCAATGGCTAAATATACAGCCAATGGCATAAGAAAAGATGCACAACACATAAAAAATAACATTTAATGTCATGGCCACAGTAACGCAAAGTACAACCGCAGGGCATGTGTGCGCAAATGGAAACACAAGGAAAATATATACAAATGTCATAAAATTGCAATGTAACACAAATCATGATTTCACCATAATAGTCAATGGTATGCATGTAACCAAGCTGCAAGGGTTGCTAAGGGTCTGTGACAGTGTTCGGCATGGTAACTATGAATTAGTAGTCAATGCCATGCAAATGAGGCAAGTAATAGTGAATCGCAAATGTCCCACCAGCCTAAGGATGTACCATACGGCGCAGCACTACAACACCGAGGAGTGGTCTGGAGGTATACATGACATCAGCAGTGGGGTGTGCCACCATAGCTGTAAGCACATTGGAGCAATGCAAATCCGGGCTGCCCATTGCTAAGCAAAGCTGCAGGATAGGGGTGTGGATGTAGGTATAGCTTTGCTTAGCTGAGAGCACACATGGTGCCCGAAAGCGCATGTGTATGTGGATGAAAATGTCCCCGAAACCCGATAAGCGGACGCACGTGCCACGCACCACAGCTCAAAAAGGAAGTTTAGGGGACGACAATAAGAAAATGATGCAGTAGGGTAATTGGAGTATAACTGAGCAATTAACACCTATAAACTCACAGTGGGCCATTGACAGCAGCTAACAAGGCTGCTAGCAGCAACCTGCAGAACAGGATAGGGTGGGTGTCGGATTTCAAAGAAAAGGGAACTGTCACCGCAGAGCAAAGCAAACCTGCAGTAGATCGGCTATAGAACACATTTTGCAAGACAATCCTGGTTTTGGAAAGTACAAAAGAAAGCAGGCTGCTGGATGCATGCCAGACAATGGGAAGGGAATCGTTAAGAAAAGTTAAGGCAAGGGCAAGAGGTAATCCATGGCAGCTAAATATAATTCAACACCAAAGGCACCACAATAGCAGTACCTGTGGTAAAACACATAAGATACCCTGCAGCTCTGATTGTACATACACACCCTATGACATCATCAGTGTTCAAAGCACAATAGTATAAAGTGTGAAGGCACCTCACTCACACTTGTGTATTCCCAAACACTGCACCATTGGTGTAAACAGACAGGGAACTTTTACAATGTACTTGTTAGGAGCTGCCATAGCTGTGATTCATCACCATGTATTGGAGACTGAAGGTGTTGTGGAGGATGATGCTGACAACCACCTCAGGCCCTGGAGGAGGAGAAGAGTGTTCAGACCAAGGGTAACCTACCAGGGGCTACATGATCTGGCGATAGCAGAGCATTACAGGATGGACAGGGACATCATACAGCAAATAGTTGTGCTGTGCCGGCCACACCTCAGAGCCAGAACAAACAGAGGGGAACCCATCCCAGTGGACACGAAGGTATGTGTAAGCTTGAGAATACTAGCCACAGGTACCTTTCAAAGGCCAACTGGAGATACCATGGGGATCTCACAGGCATCAGCATCCAGGGTACTCAACCAGTTCCTGGATGCCATGTTACCACATGCCAATGAGCATATATACTTCCCCCGAACTCAGGAGGAGTTGGCCAGCAATATGCATCTCTTCCACCATGTGGCACACTACCCGGAGGTATTGGGTGCAATAGACTGCACGCACGTACATATCAAGTCACCACCCAGTGAGCATGGTAGGCGCTACATAAACCGCAAGGGATACCACTCCATCAACTGTCAGGTCATGTGCAATGCCCAGGGCATTATCACGGATGTGTGTGCTGGCAGCCCTGGAAGCTACCATGACTCCCACACCTGGCATGCCTCACAGCTGTATCAGGTATTTGCCAGGGGGGACATCCCATATGGCCACCTTGTGGAGGATGCTGGCTATGCACTGGAGCCGTGGATGATGACTCCCATCAGAAATGCACACACACCCATGCAAGAATGCCATAATGAGGCACACACACAAACCAGAATCATCATAGAGCATGTGTTTGGGATGCTGAAATCATGGCTCCATTGCTTGGACATATCTGGTGGAGCCTTGCAGTACTCTCCAAGCATGTGTGCCCACATCTTTATAGTATGTGCCATGCTACATAATATGATCCTGTGGAAACAGCTGCAGCAGGGACATAATGGTGAAGGCCCTCACAGCCTACGGCAATTGCCAAGGCCATCACAGGCACAGAGGGATCAGACCATGAAAACCCTGTGCCAGCCCCAGTAGGCAGATGGAGGCATGCCCAATATGCCCACACCTTGGTAAAGAGGGAACGTATAGCACATACACTGACAGCGTAGGCCCCTACGGACTGACACACTTCTCCACCTGCACACACAGTAAAATGGATGGCACACACACATACGACCACCTGTAAATTGCAATGTATAGGTGGCCTACTGTGTGAATCCTACATAGGCAGCCCTCAGCTATTGCACACACAACAGCTATTGGAACAAGGAAAGTCAACACCTGAACAGTAAACAAAGCTAACAGCATATGTTGATACTGTATATATAGGTTACTAGGGACATCGATAGGTACATGCCCAATTGTCAGATGCCATTCATCAGCCTAGGAAAAATGTGTCTGCTGTCACCACACCATCAATTAGCTAACTGTCCCTCTGTGGAGCAGAGCCAATTGCGGGATCCATGTGTGTAACCACTGTTCCCCACCCACTCTGCATGGATTCCCTGGTGTGTTAATGAAGGGCTCCATATAATGTAATCAGGGATGTAGTGCCAAAGCATGGGGAGTACCCATGACAGGTATCTGTCACCCCAGCATTCTCCAGTTATGGTTGTGTCAAGGTGTAGCACATTACAGTGTGTGGCTCACTGTGACATAGATTCCCAATGCTGGAGCACATCCATTAAACATCACTTGGGCATACCATTAATAAGTCTCATCCATATGTAAACTAACTGAGTTACACATTTGATTGCAGTATGGAGGAACAGCCATAGTACAGTCCACATACAAAACACCATAACACTTGTACAAATCCCAGATGCCCAAGTGGTAAAGCCACTGACTGTGTCGTGCATGTTCCCGGTTCCACGTCCTGCTAGGACCGTTACGTAATCCCGATGGCACAAATAATGGATGTTGGATGCAGGTCATTAGAGCACGTTTAAGCACATGTTAGCGGGTTTATGCGCCGGCAAGTGACGATAAGCGTCATTTAAACATGACTACATGGATATGTGCAAAACAGGTTTAAGCTTTGCTGAATATCACGCAGATCATGGTCAAAGATGTCCAGAACAGGTGAAACCAGCATTATTTACCCCTGTACTAATAGTGCCTGCTCTGAAAGGTAAAACGACCACTGCAAGGAGTAGAACACACAACCATGTACACAATCACCTACCACTAAGCTACCCGAGATGTACCAATGGCAGGTGTGAATTGTGACAGGTTAAAACACAAAAGTGCGGAGTTCAGGAAACAGTATACACTGCCATGTACCCAAAGAAAGGTGTGTTCACTCTCTCTCTCTCTCTCTCTATATATATATATATATATATATATATATATATATAAAATAGAGATAGAAAGGGTGATAGAGAGATATATGTCAATATATACGGATATACATATATCTGCAAATATACAGATAGGTTAATGACATGTACACAACCATGGAGGTACAAATAAATAGGATACTGCTAACTACTGAATGCTTTATATACCGACACGCGTAATCATGAGGCTTAAAGACCAAAAGACCACAGTACTGGAACACTAGAACCACGGGTAATATTATCACGATGTTAAGGGACATTTAGTTATTGCTGCTGGTGCTGCGGTCCAGGTAAGTACTGTGTTTAAGTGTGTTTCTGATTGCTGTAGTGTGTGTAAGTGTGTGTTGAGGGTGTGGTGTGTGTTTCCATGGGACTGTAATGTGTGTGTGTGTGTGTGTGTGTGTGTGTGTGTGTGTGTGTGTGTGTGTGTGTGTGTGTGTGTGTGTGTGTTTGCATCGTGTGTCTGTTCGTGCTAACTCGGATGTAGATTATTACAGTAGCTGTGGTCATAGCCGGCCTTAGGCATACGGTTACCACCTGTCCCACTTTGAGAGGGACAGTCCCTCCTTGGGCAGTTGTGTCTTGTCAACAAATATTAAAAAGGGCAAATGTCCTGAGATTGTAGGACATAACTATGTCCCATATATTATGTAATAGTTGCATTAGTTATTCCTGTATCTAAAATACGTAATTGTTACAAGAAACATAATAAGCAGCTAAAGTGCTACAAGAATAAGATTTTATTTAGGACAAAAGTAAGTTCTATCCTTTGTACTGACCGTGGGTATGTGTCGGCCTGCAAACCCCGATGTGTGTCCTGCAAATGTCCCACTATGGCCATTTGAACCCAAGCCAAAGAGGTTCTGTCACCAACACAACTCCAATGAGTGCAAATATCTGTGACAGAAATACACGAGACAGCTTTCATGTAGTAACATTCCATTACATATCAATGTATTTCCGGAGGGACTGAAGGATCAACATCATCTGCATGCTATATAGGAACCAATTAACAATGGCTTAATGAATAAGCCTGCAATAACCATAGTATTCGTCTACTAAATGATAGGTCTTCAATTAGGGAAGGAACCCCCACACACATATGGAATATGTATAAATGCAGTCCCCACAAACCTTTATCTGCTATGTACACCCACCTACATTTCCCCCACACCCAATACAATTGCAATACAGACTGTAATAACATCACAAACATCCACTCACTCAATGACATCTGCAGAAGCGTTAACATACCTTGTGAAAGACACACCTGCAATGGCGCCATGTGAAATCGTTGCTGTTGTACAATGGAACAGACGCCAATGTTACAGGTTTTGTTTGCAATAGTCTCCTATCAGACGGTTGAGATAACATCTTCACTCACATGTAGAACTATATACTCTAGCCATCACACACAATCCACGGGGGACATGAATTCAAAATATCTGTGTCTCTCCATATAGCAGTTGCAATTCTTCACAACAAAACACATCCAGGCCGTCTTCCTCGAAGGTAGGGCAAAAGAACAATGCCTAAGTGGAGTATTCAATTATACCCCACTGTTGCCGTGTAATTGGCTAATGGAGTAGCTGCACAGCTGATGTGCATGTAATAATTTACCAAACAGTGTAACAGCATGAGAGCTAACTGAAATGGAAGAGCTACTCAATTATCCATGCACAAAGGACATGTAATAGCTTCACAGGTTCATAGTTAGGTACTATGCTGTCTGGCCAAGTCCATTTGTAAGCCCAACTACAGTGTTTTCACTGGCGGCACCTCCCTAGGTTAGTGTCCTGTGCCTGTGAACAGCAGAGCCATTTGTTTCCCACACCTGTGTACAGTACAGCCACTGCAGTGATCCCTGGCGTACATGTCTGTCTCCCATCCACCCATTGAGGTATCTCATGAAGAGTGCTATTGAGGGTCCCTGCCTGATGTACATAGGAATCGTGTTCCAAAGCATGGTGAGTGTCCAGTTGAGGAATGTATCCCTCCTGCACGTCCTACTCATAGTTATGTTTGGGTGGCTTTTGCTTATGTTGCTTATGTGGAGCATATCCATCAATATTGTTGTGGACATGGGCCTTGCATGTTCAGCAGAGGTCACCTCAGAGTATGCAGTATGCAAATGACTACAGTTGTGGTTTCTGTAGATGTGCTGCATACGTCATCCTTTGGAGGTCAATAATCCTGTTGGTGTGTTAATGTTGTGGTATTTAAAGCCGTTGCTGTTCTGTAAGGTACACCCCAAAAGGGGTGTTGTACCCTTGAACATGTTTCATAAGTCAGGAGTATAGAGGTACAATGGGTGCCTTTGTTCCGGCTACAAACCCATTACAGATTAGGATGGCCACGTAGAAGGATAACCACACCACCTTGGTAATATGGTTATCAAAGGAGTGGGGGCTATCTACTTGTGTACTAAGATCCCTTGTAATGTCTTATGTATGTAGGGGGCTACCACCTATGTGATAGTCTGTGGGTGATTGGTGTAATCCAAAGGGGATGTCTATGCACCTTGTGGCATGCAGCTTGAGGCCATGTTATCGACACCAGGTATCCGTCACAGTGACACCCTTATGGAGGGTGTCTGTATCAGCTGGTGAATCAGTCATGGCTCCTAGTTTGCAGTCGTCTGGAAACCTATTCAGGGAAAGTCCTTCTGTGCTAGCCTGTACCTCAGGGAAGCATATACCGAACATGTGGGGCCCTATGACCGAGGACTGGGGTATGCCAATTGTAACTGATTTACAGTAGGAACTACAGTATGCTGCCCTCACTGTGTGGGTCCTGTCTGTGAGCCACTTTGCATAACATCTCAAGACATAGGGGTCAATGTTCAGGTGGATGTGTATGTTGACAATACCAGAATGGGGAATGGTGTTGAAAGCCAATGAGAGGACAAGGTAGGCTGTGTGGACCTCCTTACCATCATCTACTACCTTAGTAACTGTCTCAAAGGACTCCACCAGGTGTAGGAGCCATGGTCTAGCCCTAACAAATCCAACTTAGGTGGTATCAAAGGTTTGGAGGCCACCAATGTCTCTGTGAATGACTTCCATGATGATGTGCCCCATAGCCTTGCAGAACAGTCTAGTCAGGCATATAGGGCAATAGTTCCTTTGGTCCATTGTCGCGCCACCTTTGTCGAGTGTGATAACTGTTGCTGTGTGCCATTCAGGGGCCACAATGCCTGATACAAGGCTATTAGTGAATATGGTGCCCAAGTGGGGAGCCATGTCATTCTGAGGTCTGTGTACATCACAGCCTGGGATGTTGGACGGTCACATGGAGTCTGTGTTCCAGGCTTTAGAGAGTGCAGGTTTGAACTGCATAGTTGTGACTGCAGGGACTTTGCATTGTTCCTGTATAGATTTGGGCCCTGTAGGGTGTGAGAGGGGTGCAAAGTTAGCATTGAAACTATCTGCCAGGATGTTGCCAATATCAGTCAGTTCTGTAATGTTTCTGCCTAACCATTGTATGTCAGAGCAGATGTGGGTATTGCCATCGAGAGTAGTGGCATACCTCCATAACGCTTTGTGGTAGTCCTTGGAATGTGTTGCAATAATGTTTACGTAACTAGCTTTGGAGGATGTGATAAGGGATCTCAGATTCCTACTGAGGCTGACCAGGGAGCTACTCCACCCATGGGATTGTACTCTACTTTGCAACAGTCTCCTCCTTCTGTAGTACATTATGTCCATGGCACTGGACCCCTAGAGTGGCGTCTGTTATCTGGTGGGTACCGTCATGGCTCTGTTTGGCATAGCATGATCCATGCAGTTGTGTAAGTGCTAATGAAGTGCAGTTGTGTATGTTTCAGCATTTGTAAATATATTGTCCATCTGCACGGGTGTCATGACGTTTAATACTGCTGTCATAAGAAGCCTGAAGTTGGCTTTGTAGAAATATTGTACTGTGTTTTCCATGAAGGGTGTGGTGCCGGGATGTGGATAACAAGGGTGATTAGCATACGTTCAGAACTGACCAACGAGGGGATAACCCCAGGTGTAGAACACCAGTCACACATGTTGGTAATACCCAGGTCTAGAATATTGTTGGCCTTGGTGGTGGTGTGTATAGGTTGACCCAGCCGATTGGAGGTTATGAATCCCAGAAAGCGTTGGCCTAATGTGTCGGTACATGAGTAGGTATCCCAGTTAAGTGCGGGGTAGTGTCAGTCTCACATCAGTAGTTCCTGTTTGAACCCTACTGTCCAGTACACCAAGAAATGAGGGCCGCTAACTGTGGGGTATGGTGTGGAATCCATAGCAAGCTACAATTTGTATAGCAGTTCTGGCCACAGTTAGTTGCACTTGGATTACCTGTGATGCATTGTGCTAAGCAACCAGCCTGGAGGTGTGTACAACCTTGTGAAATATGGACACACCTCTACCGTGGGTGTTCCGGTCCTGGTTACATGACTGAAAGGTGTGGTCTGTGTAATAGCCTGTCAGTGCAGGGGTGCTCTCCGGAGCCTAGAAGCAGTTCCCAGTCACTGCAGAGATATTGAATGGTCCATTATAAGGAGTGCCTCGGCTGAGTACGTTTGAGATGAAGATGTCAAGCATTGAGTAACATTACCCTCAGGTTTTGCTTGCCTGTTCCAGTTCTGGTGGTGAATATGTCATTTGAAATGTGTCTAAAACAGGCAGTCTAGGAGCAACAAGAGCCTTAGATGTTATCCGTAATCCCAGGGCTGACAGGTGCAGGTCATCTGTGCCAAAGCATCGTGTTTTGTCGACCATGTCATTCAAAGCAGACAGATACTGGATATCTTTGGAATGACACCAGAAGCATAGGCAACTGTTGAAGTGAATAATTCAGTCATTGTACTGTGGTATCGGTCTGGATGAATGCAGAATGCTTCTCATGCTTGGGCGATACCTGCCTGGGCTACAAGATCGGGGAGCTATTGCATGTCCCTGTACATGTAGTCCGGGAAGTTACATCTCAGGGCATTCACACTAACATGGAGAATGACAGTCATATTGTACCTGTTGAGGAGTGACCTGAGTGCATGGGTTATGTTGCGGATCCTGTTACCCAACAGCCAGATGAAAGTGACTATCGCCTTGTGTAGCCTGCTGAGTGGGACATCAGTGTGACCGCCTACAGAGTCATCTATGACTAGTGTGTTGGGTATGTTATAACACTGTATTGGCTGTAGTTGATGGGCACACATGAGTCTCTGGGCTATAAGTAATTGGTGTTGATTTTGGTGATGGGGGCTGCCTCTGTTGCCTACACAGAGTAGTATGGAGAGGCTCCGCAAATGTTGTAGTCTTACTATGTGTGCCCTGTGGTGGTGGAGATCTAATGAGACTATGTGATGAGTGGGGTGTGGTGCAAATGTTTAACATCCCCACATGAATGTCAGGTTCAGTCTGGGCTGGAGAGAGCATTACCTCCGGCATGGTTACATATGTGCATCTCCAACAGGCTGTAGTGTCATATGTTAGGAGGTGAGCATTGATTGTGTACATGAGACAATTGCTGTATTGCCTCATGTTGCCCATATTCATCATATAGACAGGCAATAACACTGGTAATTGACATTTGGACATGCCTGTATATTCAACCATTTCTCACAAGATATGTGAGGTAAGTGTGTACAACAGCTGTTGTACTGTAAGCAAGCTGGAAATGTAAGGACAAACAGTGTTTACCTGTAGGAAATGAGTAGGATTGAGTGCTATAGTAATTAGTAGCTCATGAAGTGCTTACATGTTCTGAACAAGTGCTGAGCATGAATATGCAATACAGATAGGGTGCTGGATAATATAAACTCACTGCCCCCCCAACAGGTACACAATCACATATTCATGAACACTACAGAGCCCCTGTAACCATAACTATGATGGTACAAGGTGCACTCAGGCTGCATGTGACCTGTCCACATCCCTGGTCGTATAATGCACATATGGCAAAACAGTTTGCTCTACACATACACTTCCATGTAAAACATAGGTTCATGTCAGTCTATGAAAAACACTGAATGGAGCACAGCAACAGTTATCACAACCCACAAAGTGGAGACGCCACTCATAATGGGAGGCACTGCACTATTACCCTCCTGAGTTTGGTCTGAAAGTCCATGAACCTTAATCAATGTAGATGTTGTTAGCAGTACAGATGTAGATGACATTACGGATGATTTCATATGTGAGGTAAGTCTGTATATATCTTAAATTATAACTACTTGCTTCCTCTATCTGCCTTTAAACGTCAGTGTATGTACTTGTTTCAACTTTGTATTTGTATTCATTTTTTGTAACCATGATCTTGGTGCTTTTCTCCTCGGGCCTCCACTGAAAATGGACATGTATCCAATTGGACTAGCCCGGTCAACAAATGTAAAATAAAAAAAAAAAAAAAAAAAAATTTCACACTGCATAGCATACCTGTGACATGTCATAGGACATCATCACCCATACTGTGTTCCACCTACACTCAGTATACTAGATGTACCTTCGTATGTCACAGGAGTGTGCTACCAGTGGCCTGTTGACAGAAGCAACACTACAAAAGGTGTCTGAGTGACATGTGCATATCACACCAGTGGCAGCTACAGTAAAACAGGGTTAATGTTTTGTACTCCCCCCTCATTGTAGCCCATACCACACAGACAAATGGGAGGCATCTGCGTATGTAAGTACGTGAATGGCCATGACCTAGGAGCAATAGCTGACTCAGTGTTGTGAACAACATACAGAATGGGCTTTGTGGGTGAGGTGCTTGACATATGTGCACAATCTGACAGCTGCTTATTGCATTGTCACCACTAGGTTAATAACCCTGTACCCATTAACTACCACCTAGGCAGCGGTCAACTTTATGGACACTGTGTGTAAGGGATGGTGCTGTGCAGTTTACCTCCCTGAGCAAGTGATGTCACCAGGCCTATTAGGTAGTCATAAGAGGCAACCCAAGTCATGACAGGGTGCCATCCATGACCATGGAGATCATTGGACAGCCATACTCAGCACTCAAGTGACCAATATCGGATCACATAACACCTTTAAGGGGCATTGGCCATGCTTGGATGGGTGACACCAGCCTTCACAATCCTCATCTCCACTATGCAGCATGCTGCCTACCCTGCATAAAAACATGTGCAACTCTGTGATGTTGGACATGCTACACGTACATATCCTGATCTGAAAGACATACGTCATGGACAGCCACCTTCCTAGTACAAGGATCGCCACATGCTGGACAGATCCCTGTGCCATACATGTTACATACTCCTGCCATACCATGCAAACCTGTCCAGCAAAGCTACACATGTCATCTCTGTTATACATGGTGCGATGACCGCATGGTAGATGTATCATTAACTGTCTCTATCAGTAATGTGACACTGATTCCCCTGGCAGCAGGAACATGGCTGTCAGATACAGCTAGAAAACCTTTCATCCTATGCCCATACATGGCCCTGGGCATACACACTACTACATGACCTTGGCTGTACATGCTATAGTTGATAACCATCCCTGCGAATACCATCCGGCTAGCCATTTTCCCATGAGTATCACATGTGCAACACAGTAGATACATGGCAGGATATTGAACTGCTGTACAGTGCCGTGTAGATGTATATGGCAAAACACATGCATGTAAAGGTTTCCATGTGTATGTCTGCATTGTCACTGCTCATGTCCGTTAAGGCAGTGCATGTGTTGATATGTGACATATACACAGCATCAAGGTCAACAGCATTAATGTGGACACATCCAGGCATGTGCTGATAGGTAAGAACAACAGTACAGTCAAACAGACATGCCCACATCAAGACAGCATTCACATGGAGTATGAGCAATGTAATGAGGTGACACAAATATAGGGTGATAATATCCAATCCCCATCGGGTGTTACATGTGTGTGACACAAACATGTCAGTTGTGTCAGTGTCATGACGATTTGCAAAGACAACTGTGCATATGTACTAAATGTAATACACATGTATGTGTAGCTGTATCTCTGTGCATCTCTGAGATACTGTGACCTGTCTTCATCATTATGTCTTCCAGATAATGCCTCGATCACGACTGCCAGCATATAGCCACTTGGAGCATGATGCCATCATACCTTACCTCCAGGATAACTATGAGGTATTATTCAGCCATGTGCCACAGCATGCCCAGCAGCGTGATGACCTGTGGCAGGAAGTTCACAGGAGGGTTAATGATGTGGGTGGCCATAACCGCACCTACCAGCAGGTGCGCAGACACTGCATGGACCTGATCCGACATGCGAAACAGCGTGCCAATGCAATCACCAGGGAGCAAGGTAGAACAGGTGGTGGGACACCAACCCAGCCCCCACCCACACCTACCGAGGAGCTACTGGCCAGCCTGGGGACCCCATCAGAACGGCATCCACAAACTCTAGCTGCCATCGTTGAGGTGGGTGTCTCCCAACCACCGAGCCTGGAGTTGCCTGGTAAGTCACTACTGCACATATAACTATTATAGCCCATTTAGTTGCATGTGTCACTGTACAATATGTAATGTATCATCATATGCAAGGTATGTTTACACACATGCCGCATACTGGGGTATGCTACCCTGTGTAAGCACACATGTTCATACTTCATAGTATATGCTATGTACTGGTGAATGTGTTAACATGCACAGTGCACCCTGTAGCTGTCATACAGTCATGGATAATGATCAAACTGCTGTGTCACCCCTATACAGGTACCTCTGGTGTGCCGCACAGACAGCAGGCCATTGAAGGTGAGACAGTTATCAGTATCAGGCATGTTAATGCACAGATCTATTTGCCATGTGGCCAGTTAACACATGTACACATAATGTATGGTCCAGTCATGATACACAGGTCGCATCTTTCATCAATCACACCGGCTACCCATGTACAATATATACAAACTAAATGAAACACCGACATGAAACCCCAGTAACTGTCATTGCTAGATGTGTGGACAGCTGTGCATACAATGATGGAGGTGTTGTTCAATGTAGGAATATGTAGTATACATCGGAACAACACATGTGGGGTACGCAAACAGTACTACACAGTGAGTTGGGATATGGGCAGCCCACAGGATTCACCATTGTGGAATATGCCCCTGCAATGGATGCACACATTGTGATGTGCTATTTGACATGTCCCAGACATGTAGTGGTCCAGCTGCAACATTGTCTCACTATCCCATAAAACATACCCCACATACCAAACATGCAACCCTTTGTCTGCATAACCCTGTGGACAGTGGAGTATCTGACATCTATGGGTGTATGTCATATGGGACAACACAGACATGTGAGACAGATGGCCATCATAAACATTTGGCCAACACATGTTCACACATGGCCATGGAGGATGGCCAGAGACATGTAGCAACACACGGTAGATATGATGTGTATGTGTGTACACCCTATTGCACATTGACTACACATGGTCCAACTATAGCCTTTTTTGAATAGTTATATAGTAGATGTGGATCACTGGACATCCTAAAAGCCTGTGAACAGCTTGTGGAGGTGTCACTTAATTCAACCACATAAGATGTGTTGAACATCATGACTCTGTCACAGCATGACAGTAGTCATCTGTACAGCTTCCACATACATACACAGACACCACATCAGGCCACAGATACCGTACATTTCCCTTGCTGCTGTTAGACATCCCTGTCAGCTGTGCACCTCGTGTGTGTGGTACATAAATGTCATGTGGGACATGGTGTATTGACAAGTCTGTCATGTGTGGACACGGTTGCCAGGCAGCTAAGAAATGTTAGCAGTTGTGCAGGGGTGTCATCCGTATGTCTTCCGGTGACCTGTCACACATGAAACAGCATGGTTTAGTGTGTATACACCTCAGCGACGTGGGTCACAATCCACAGTATTTATGTATTGTGTATGCACCCAGTCATGGCTATGCACTGTGTGTGCATTCCACACTGTATAGCAATAGAGACACCTCATGATTCCATGCAATGGCACTGTGTCTGTACTTCACATTGTATAGCAATATAGATGCCTCATACTACCCTTCAATGCTCACACACATCTGCTAAAAATGCATTCTATCTGTAGGGCATACAGACAACACTGCAATGTGCCACCATTGCACCACTGTACATGTGTCAGGACACCATTGTGTCAAACATGTATGCATGTCAATGCACACGTCAGCAGATTACATGTCATACTACATGTTAATGTCAAGGACATATGCCTCACATCAGCCATGTGTACTGTTAACCTGTGCTGGTCCACATGGTGTATCACAGGGATGTATGCTTACTACCATGATTGTGTGAAATGCATGGCTTTTGCTATGACACATGCTTGCTGTTGTGTGCAACCCAGGGATGTATGCTAACTACCACTATTAATGTCTGAGCTGCATGCCATCTGCTGTATCACATGCATGCCGCATGCCTTCTGTCAAATCACATGCCTGGTCTGTGTGTGTGTGTGTGTGTGTGTGTGTGTGTGTGTGTGTGTGTGTGTGTGTGTGTGTGTGTGTGTCTCTATTGTAATGTAGAGTCTTTGTTTGCCTTCACAGGTGATGCAGGTGCGTTACCCTCCTGTGGTCCATCTGATGTTAGTGTCCTCACAGACTCTAGCAGTGATGAACATATGCTTGAGGTACAGGCAGGGTTGTCAGGGGCTGAATCTGTGCCATTGGTTGCCATCCCACCTATACCCCCCTCTTCCCCGCACACAGTTCTCATGCCAACACATACCCCATCACCAGTGGCCATAGAGGAAGGACAGTTAGTGTGTGTTACCTTGGAACAGGAACGTGTGGTGGCTATGGAAGGTGTGTCTTCACACCATGGTGTCAGTGAAATGACTGCAGATGTGCCACACAGGCATGTGGCCAGTGCTGCTCGTAGGAGGACCTCTGGCCGACATGCACCTGCAGGACAGAGCGCAGCAGCTGGTGTCACCAGATGCATGTTTCAGACTGTAATGGCGGTACAGGCACATGCTGAATGGCAGAACAGAGAAGGGCAGAGGCTTCAGAGAGCTGCTATCCATTCTTTAAATGACAACAGCCAGGCATTGCAAATGCTCAACAGCAGATTGCTGACATTTTGGACAGGTGATTGGTTGACATGGTTGGAATCCTTGACCATGGCATGGCAATCCATGAGCGTGAGCTGTCTGTGCTGGAACATCTGGTAGGAGTGAGGCATAGGCCACGTGGACATAGGCCAGCTAAACCAACTGGTGCAGGTCTACATGAACGAGCTACCTCACATGCCCGCTCCCATAGTGTCGGTAGCAGCAGCAGTGCAGCGGGTGCTGCGCTGTCCACACCAGGACACAGCAGGCCACGTGGATGTGACCCTGGATGGTCCCAGCGGGGACACAGTTCCAGTGGACATGTGTCATCGGACAGTAGCCAATCTGTACCTCTGCCTGGTAGTGCCCGTGCAACCCCTGGCAGGCACAGGGCACATGGCTGTACACAGTGATCTGTAAATCCTGGTCTGTACAATCTGGAGCTGTCAATAATACCACTGTGTAGGCTGGACACATGGCAGAACTGTGTGCACACATACACGCACACACCAGAAACATCAGTAGGGCACCAGAATACCCACATGCATAACAACCACACATGTCCAATTAGATCACAGGCCCTAACCCACACACGTGATGTCATCCACTGGTGCAGCCTAGGCTCCTGGCAAAGATTATCACCCTGTGCATATGATGATGCCTGTGCCGCATCCCTGTCATCCACACCATCGGTGCAGGGACATGCTCATATGGTTTGATGCACAGGGTGAACAGAATAGTGAGATAAGTGTAGATTACAATTGTTGTGTACTGTTGACACGCAGCAGACATAACATGCAGTACAGGTTTAGAATGCATTGTTTTATGTTCACAGTATGTGTCTTGGTAACAACAGTAAGAGCATGTTGGTAATGATGCCCTGCTTCCTTCCTTAAGGTCTAATTGCATGTGCCATTACATAACAGTGTTTGCAGTTAGAATGCATTGATTTATGTTCACAGTATGTGTCTTGGTAACAACAGTAACAGCATGTTGGTAATGATGCCCTGCTTCCCTCCTTAAGGTCTAATTGCATGTGCCATTAAGTACCAGTGTTTGCAGTTTACCATGCATAAATGTGGAGTACTCACAGGCATGTATGGCAATACCAGCATGCTATACGTAGCCTCAACCTCACTGTTAGAAAGGCTAACATTCCAAAGATGTCTGCACATATACTGATCCAGGAGCATGTGAGCTGTGTACTAGGCTACAGTGGCTAGAGACTTGACATCCCTACCGGTTGACATCACAGGTACAGTTACATGGTGCGGGGGGTTTACACAACGGTCTAGCTGATGTCAAGGGTAGAGGCCAGTCGATAGCATGAAGCCTCACTGTGTAGCAGTAATACACTTTCACATTACAGGATGAGAACACACAGACATACACAGACACACACAGTAACACGCCCACACTCACGGGGTCAATGACACTATAACACATGCTTGATAGTGTTGAGGTGAGGACCCCTGCCTATGTGGTACCCACATGACGCGACACAGAGAGGAAGCATGTACAGGTAGGCAGTAATGCCTAAGACCGACGGCATCAACAGGGTAGTAGATTGCATCACCTTGAGGGGTTAGGGGGTCCTATCTGTTCTGTGTGGTAGCATACATCCTCACTCCATGCACCAGACAGCCATACATACATACATACACACATACACTGTGGAGTCCACAAATGTCATGCACATACAGATAGCTAACATGTGTGTGATATACACACCACCCCTGCCTATGTCTTGCTTTCTACACTGCAGTATGTACAGATCTCTACAACAGTGTACAGGGGTGTGTAACAATTGGGATGTATTCCCCACCATATGTGGCATATATGGTCACACAAGCAAACACACATGGCAGTACTGTGAATCAAACACCTGCTATTTTATGATATGTCTGACAGACATGCAGCAGTATTGCCCGCATTACAATGTGCACCGACGCTACCTTCGGCAATTGTGCTGCTATATGCACATGGGAGGACATAACTGTTACAGGTGTCAAATGATTTACAGTCAGTGACACCCTGACCGCTGTGTAGGTTGTATGTCTTCACCTTCAAGTAACAGAAACATAGCTTACTGTTTGCACATGTTATGGTAGGATGGCTTGTGACACACCTGTGAGCTGTCTTCAGCAAACATCCATCTGCAAAGGTGGCCCACCACTTTATGTACACACATCCATCCATACCTGATGTACATCTTACCGTACTGTCAGTATTTCACTATATACAGGTGTCAATGATGGGGCTGCATTGCAACTGCATGTTGTAGTAAGACACAGATGAACTGCAAACATCAGCTACTGCACATGCATGGTAGCTGAATACGCACCACTACATGTACATGTGTGTAGGTCCTACATTCCTGTCATGTAGTCATGTTTGTATGCATTGCAATTGGTGGACATGTGTGATGACATACATGACACATGGACTGTTGTATGATATGATAGTTGTCATGGGTAACAAGTACAGAGGGAATGTTAACTCAGTCAACATTGCTACCTTATGTACTGTTAGCATTCAACAGCCATGGAACTACCTTCCATGTGCATGCGTGTAATTGCTGTAGCCACTTGTCTGCATGAAGGACAGCAAAAGCTATGCTATGTACATATGTGTTGTGTGTGTGTGAGGCATGTACATATCCACGGCAGTTACATGTATGTAATATCCAAACATGAGTGTGTTTTCTGGTGTACAGCAACAGTTATCTGTTACAGCTGTATAAGACCCAGGGCCCCCATTATGTGTACAGCCGACCTGGTTATGAACAGTGGTATCATTGCATTGCATAACACATGATGGAACCCTGTCAGTACATGGGTAGTCTGCACAGTTGCTGTAGAGCTAGGTACAGTCCAGTGGTCATGAGTAACATGGTGTTGTACTAATGTATAGATGTGTGTTGCTGGTCCAAGGACATGGTGATGTCTGAGGGCTACATAATAGAATGCGACATTTACCACTGTGATCTGCACCTGACACATCTGTGATGGCTTTTGAGAGTGTACTGGTCAGTACATGTGAGTGGCCTTCATGTACGTGGGACACTAACACCTGGAGCGGTCCATAACGGTCTTATGGCCCACATGTCTGTATCTGAGGTATATGGTGGTAGTGTTATTGTGCACAACTGAGCCTTATGCCAGGTGTTCCTCACTGCACAGATGTCAGTATTTCCCATTGTTGGATCTAGATTGGCAGCTGTGATTATGAACGCTACACATCTAGCACTGTTTAGCATACACATACAATGCAGTTGTCCTATAGGTGTCAGGGTGTTTACCTGGTCTCAGGTTCTTCATCTATGTATGGTACTATATGTGTGAAGTACAACTCCTGCTAGGACATCACCACTGGTGGTATTAGTGTGCCAGGTTTAGATTGGTACAGCTAAGGTGATGGACAGCAGCAGACATTTTGTAGAAGACCGGTGGCAGATATATGTAGTGCATTGTTCATGCTAACAATGATGACTATCGACACACTGTGCCCTTCCATCTTTAGAATCTGTGTGCATACAAGACAGCCCTTTGCTACTAAGTGTGTGAACATGCCCAGTACGCCATTGTGTAGATGGACACATAGTGCATTCCAAACGGACGTGTGCTACTAAGTGTGTGTTGGTTATGTGCCTCTGTGTATGGGCATAACCATTGTAATCCTGTATAGCGATAGTGGTCATCCAGGCAACAGATGCCCATACCCCACTTCAGGATGGATTCCTACATTGAAAACACTGGTTCACAGGTATGTACACCGTAACTGCCAGCATCCATGTCGATGTCTGCATTCCTAGAAGGTCATAATGACTATCTTGAAAGGTGTACTGTCTGTGGCACGTCTCGTATCTATGTAGTGTTGTAATAGTGCTCCGTAGATTGGCAGTTGTCCTGCTCACACCACTGCCGTGTGTTTGTCTCCATCTGCCTTGGGACAGTAATATGCTTTTAGACTGCTCACTCTCCATACAATCCCTATCAGCGTCTTTGCCTTTGCTGATGATGTCACCCACCTAGAAGTATGCCTCTGGGAGTGCTGTGATCTAGTAATCTCAGTAGCGCGTTCTGTAACTGCATAATGCTGTAGTTAGGTCTCTGTTTTAATCCCATCCCTGCCGTGTTTGTTTCCAGCTGCCTGGAGACAGAGTAATACTTTTAGACTGCTCACACTCCATACATTCCCTATCAGCATTTGTTCCATTGTTGATGATGTCACCCACCTAGAAGTATGCCTCTGGGAGTGCTGTGTTCCAGTAGTCTCAGTAGTGCATTCTGTAACTGCGTAATGCTGTAGTGTGATCAAGTCATTTGTTCTATGTTCTACTCTCAGCCTTGCCAGGTGTGTGTGTTTCCAGCTGCCTGAGAACAGACTAATGCTTTTAGACTGCTCACTCTCCATACAATCCCTATCGGCGTCTTTGCCTTTGCTGATGATGTCACCCATCTAGAAGTATGCCTTTGGGAGTGCTGTGATCCACTAATCTCGGTAGCGTGTTCTTTAACTGTGTACTGCTGTAGTGTGATAAGATAGTTAGGTCTATGTTCTAATCCCAGCTCTGCCGTGTGTGTGTGTGTGTGTGTGTGTGTGTGTGTGTGTGTGTGTGTGTGTGTGTGTGTGTTTCCAGCTGCTTAGAGACAGAGTAATGCTTTTAAACTGCTCACACTCCATACATTCCCAACCGGCGTTTGTTCCATTGTTGATGATGTCATCCACCTAGAAGTATGCCTCTGGGAATGCTGTGTTTCAGTAATCTCGGTCACTCGCTCTGTAACTGCGTAATGCTGTAGTGTGATAAGGTAGTTAGGTCTGTGTTCTAATCCCAGCCCTGCCAAGTGTTTGTGTGCATTTCCAGCTGCCTGGGAACAGAGTAATGCTTTTAGACTGCTCACTCTCCGTACAATCCCTATCAGCGTCTTTGCCTTTGCTGATGATGTCACCCACCTAGAAATATGCCTCTGGGAATACTGTGACCCAGTAATCTCGGGAGTGTGTTCTGTAACTGCGTAACACTGTAGTGTGATAATTTAGTTAGAGCTATGTTCTAATCCCAGCCCTGCCAAGGGTGTGTGTGTGTTTCCAGCTGCCTGGGGACAGCGTAATGCTTTTAGACTGCTCACTCTCCATACATTCCCTATCGGCGTTGTTCCATTGTTGATGATTTCACCCACCTAGAAGTATGCCTCTGGAAGAGCTGTGTTCCAATAATCTCAGTAGCGTGTTCTGTAACTGCATAATACTGTAGTGTGATAAGGTAGTTAAGTCTGTATTCTAATCCCAGCCCTACCAAGTGTGTGTGTTTCCAGCTGCCTGCGAACAGAATAATGCTTTTAGACTGCTCACGCTCCATACAATCCCTATCAGCATCTTTGCCTTTGCACAGTATGCCTCTGGGAACACTGTGATCCAGTAATATCAGTAGTGCATTCTATAACTGCGTAATCCTGTAGTGTGATCAAGTAGTTAGGTCTATGTTCTAATCCCAGCCCTGCCAAGTGTATGTGTTTCCAGCTGTCTGGGGATAGAGTAATGCTTTTAGACTGCTCACTCTCCATACAATCCCTATCGGCGTATTTGCCTTTGCTGATGATGTCACCACCTAGAAGTATGCCTCTGGGGGTACTGTGATCCAATAATGTTGGTAGCGCGTTCTGTAACTGTGTAATGCTGTAGTGTGATAAGATAGTTAGGTCTATGTTCTAATCCCAGCCCTACCAAGTATTTGTTTTCAGCCACAGGGGGACAGAATAATGCTTTTAGACTGCTCACTCTCCATACAATCCCTATCGGCATCTTTGCCTTTGCTGATGATGTCACCCACCTAGAAGTATGCCTCTGGGAATGCTGCAATCCACTAATTTTTGTAGCGAGTTCTGTAACTACATAATGCTGTAGTGTGATAGAATAGACAGGTAGGTGTTTGACTCCAAGGCATAACAGGTGTGTGTGTTTCGCAGTCATATCCTATGTGTTGGTATTTGTGAGTGGCTAGCTCCAGGATGTGTTGAGTGTCTTTTGTTGCATTCCTATATAGTGTCCACAAATTTCATAATCACCCAAGAGACTGGGTTGTCAACACATACACATGCATTCGCCAATAAATCTGGTGGGTAAATGTCAGCAGCCCTACTCTTACCCTTACTACAGTCTGACCCGTGTGATGCAACGAAACACACTTGCCTCGATTGTAACACCACTACATAATGCAGGTGGCACATGTGGTTTCCTTTTCATTCTTATCTAATGCTTTGGTGTCATGTGGTCCGCTGTTGTGATATAAATTCAATATCTACGTATGTGTGTGTGTGCGTGTGTGTGTGTGTGTGTGTGTGTGTGTGTGTGTATATATATATATATATATATATATATATATATAGAGAGAGAGAGAGAGAAAGAGATAGATATATATATATATAGATATGTATGTGGACATTAGCACTATTGAATGTCTGTGCTGGATGATCTGCACGTGATCACCTCAAATGCATGTATATTTGCCATGGCTTAGTGGTAAAGCACATCATCTCTTGTGTGCAGGCTCCCGGGTTCTAGTCGAGTAGAGACCAGTTATTTTGTTGCTGGGAAGAACAAGGGACATTGAATACAGTGATAGTAAAGCACCTTTAACCAGTTGTGTGTGGATCTGAGTGAAAGTAAGCAGTGGTTATTAATTTGGAGGAACAGTGTGGGTCATATAACTATGCATTAGAATACAATACTATGCAAATGAGGTTGACAATAGTGAATCCCATTTATCCCCAGGGCGTGATGCAGATCCCAAGAGTGTATGTGTATAGATAGCTGGGTGCAGGACTCGAATATAGGTGAAAGCATGGGAGGGGTTTTAGGCATACTGTACGTACATTGGAGCCTTGTGCCTCGGGATTGCTCCTGCCTTAGCACGCCTAAGCCAGGGGTGTGTCTATACCTGCCTGGTGAAATTGGGAGGGACAACAGCAGTAGTGGAGTAGTCAAGGTGAACAAGCTGCACAAACAGGTGATAATTAGCACAATCAGCAGATTACATGGCCAACCCGCCCCAGAATACTATGGTAAAGTGACCAAGCACCATACACACAGGTTTCTTCCACACTCTACACCACCGGTGTATACATGCTGGGACATTTCTCGACACAATCCAACCAAATGAGAAGATCTGCAGCAGGCAACATAGACCAACATGTGCAGGAGGCTGAGGGTGGTGAGGATGTGAATGCTGCCGAACAACCCTTAGTGAGGTAACAGAAGACTTTACAGACCCAGGGTAACCTACCAGGGGCTACATGAGCTGGAGATAATGGAGCACTATGGGATGGACAGAGACCTCCTACAGCAGCTTGTTGAGCTGTGCCAGCCACACCTGACACATCGAACAGGCCGAGAGAAACCCATCCCAGTGGATACCAAGGTATGTGTTGGCCTAGGTATACTAGCCACAGGTACCTCCCAAAGCACAACTGGGGATATCATGGGGATCTCACAGGCATCTGCATCCAGAGTATTGCACCAGTTCACAGACGCCATGTCACCACATGCCAGTGAGCACGTACATGTCCTCAACACATGTGATTTGTTGACCAGCAATATGCGTCTCTTCCACCAAATGGCAGACTACCCTGGGGTACTGGGTGCTATAGCCTGCATGCACGTATGAATCAAAGCACCACCCAGTGAGCGGGGTAGGGCCTACATTAACTGCAGGGGCATACCCTTCAACAGCTAGGCTGTATGAGATGGCCAGGGCATTAAACTGAATGTGTGTGCTGTCTGCCCTGGAAGCTATGACAATTCCGATATATGGCATCTGATGCAGCTGTACCACACCTTTGCCAATATGGACATCCCCTACAGTCACCTAGTGGGGGATGCTGGGTTACCACTGGAATAGTGGCTGATGACACCCATCAGCAATGCACACACACCTGAACAACTACACCATACTGAGGCACACGCACAGGCAAGACATATAATTGAGCATGTGTTTGGGATGCTGAGGTCACGGTTCTGCTGTCTGGACACATCAGGTGGAGCCTTGCAGTATTCACCAGCTACATGCACCCAAATTGTTATGGTATGTGCTATGCCACACAATCTGATCCTGCAGTAACAGTTGCAGCAGGAACAGCATGGGGCAGGGCCACACAGCCCCCCACCAATGCCAAGGCCTGTACAGGCACAGTTTGACTTGGAGGAGGAACTAACTGAGCTGGACCCAGTAGGCGAAAGGAGGTGTGAACAATATGACCTGCCCTTGGCAAAGAGGCAACACATGGCATATGCACTGACACAGTAGGTACCCAGGGAATTTCACCCTCTCTGACTCACACAGACAGTACAAGGGATGCCAAACATGACACTACCTGTGCTCAGCCATGTATAGGAACTGCACTGTGTGCATCCAACATAGGCAGCCCTCCAGCACCATCCTCAGGTGTGGAACACACCCAAGGTAAGTCAATCAACCTACCAATTGGCAGTTGTATTAGAATGTGTATTTACCTGTAGCTATGGTATGGATGTGAGCATACAAGGGAATTTGGTGGCCGACTGTTAGGGCAGCAGATAGTACATGTCCATAGTGGCACCATGACATCTGTAGCACATACCGGGGTCACAATAGTAGCCAGTAGTACACAGGGTGTCCTAACCCACTGCAGGTTATGGGCTGAACATCATGTGTGTCCATACAGCCCACACAAGTCTCATACAGCTGGACAGGTGTAGACCAATACAGACAAATGCTACACAATGGCCTCTGGATATGCCCAATAGATGACCCCAACCCCCACAGACACACACACAGACTACAGCAGGCCAGGCAGTTGGACGTAGGTTGTGAAGGCTAGGACGTCTGAAACCACTTTGCTGGTAATTAAAGCTAGGATTTGACGTACACCGGTATGCCTCCAACCAGCAATTTAGGTAGGTCCACACACTGAAATGGAGTACCTGGCATACCAGTACAGTAGTAGCAAATGTGTACAACTGTCAGCTGTGCCCCCTTCCAATGTACACATGTGAGAGTCATGTGCACCACCCCCGGTGCTGTGTAGGACTGTAGATACAGTTGTATGTCCCCTGACGCTGTGCAGAAATGTAGCAACAGTCAATGCCACATGACCGTTAGCTACCCTGCAGACACAGCATGCCACCTGTCGGTGTATAATGCAGGGGCCGGCACCACAGTTCTGACTATATGGACATGTGACACATGCGATCCAGTTGACCATACTGGGCATGCTCAAACACATGAAGGTATGATGGTGATGTCAGTCAACAACATGTGTAACAGTCATACTGGGCATGCTCACACACTGAAACACAGGACGGCCAGGTCTGCAAACATCAGTGGTCCAGACATATCTGCCAGTACATTGCTATACTGTTGGATGACTGTGCTGTATGTCATGTGTGTGTGGTACTGTCTATTGTCTGTATATATGCCATGGTGTATTGGTTATTCACATGAGCTGTGTGCGCAGGGTATTGCTACCAACACGTGCAAAGGATGGTTCTTTGTTTGCGGCCAGAATGACGCCTTTGGATATGGAGTGGGCAAGGCATATTCCAGCAGATGGGAGCGGTTGTGCGTGGGTTTATGCGGTGTTAAGTACTGCTGACCTCTGGTTATACCTCCTTATACTTGTTTAGACTCCACATTTCTTTAACAGTGCAATACCCGCATACTGGTAGACAAACACGCTTACACCCGCTCGCTCACTCACTTGCACGTGCACTGACATTGGTGCTTCCATTTGTCACTCATTCTGAGTGGGCGCAATCCCTTGTGATGCCTATTACATCGGACTACATGATTACAGTATCGGGTATGGCTAACCATTAGGCGACGTCAGGCATTCGACTGTACGGAATCAGCGGCCTGTCCAGTGACATAATCATATCATATGCGTCATCCTCATACAATCTGCTCCCATCTGGCTGATACATGGGAACCGATACTCTGCAATGCTGACATGTAAATGTGTTTTGGGAAATGCATCTCTCTGCCGGGTCAATGCTACCGCATACCTATTGTAGGTTTTCCACCTTTTAGACTGGCCAAACTCTAGGAGTAACACCTTTCCCACTTTGCATGGGACAATCCCTCATTAGGCATATGTGTCTTGCGAGAATACCATAGCTAATGTCCTGATTAGAGGAAAATATTATATTCTACATGTCTGTAATAGGTGCATGTAATGGTTATTGTATAAATTACACGTCATTATGCTATGTGAAGTAGCATAAGCAACTTGACTGCTGCTAGGCTAAGCTTTGATTTGTGCTAATATGTATATTTCTGTACTATGCATGCCTGTAGGTATGCTCTGACCTGGCATGTCTGACATTTCTACAGAGCAGATCCCACTTTGGCCATTTGGAAAAGTGGCAGCCCTATAGGACCTATATGTAGAGCTGTCACATTTGGCAAGGCAACACATACCCACAGCCAGTAGTAAACTGACTACTTCACAGGTTTGCACACGTTAAGGTTATTCTTGTAGCATTATAGTTGTTAATGCTGTTTCCTATAACATGTAGCTATTTCAGATACAACAAAATCATTTTATGACACCACTACACACAATATATGAACTCTTTTCACAAAATCACAGGCCAGGTGCCGTAACATTCATTTTGCAGGACACAACTGCCCAGAGTGGAGTGTCCCTCACAAAGGCGAACAGGTGGTAATCCCAAACTATTATGCTATCATCTACCATAGGTGGTCGGCGGAATATGCACTTTCTGTCACTAGCAGACCTCACATGCGAATGGGGGAGAATGAACACTGTATCAGGGACAATGCAGAACACCCTGAGGGACACATTTAGATGATTGGTTCTGTTAACCGGACACATTGACAGTCACATGGCATATGTTTTCATTCACATTTGTCAAGGTACATGCTGTTTATGACTCATACATGTTGTCATTAGTCATTACGTGTATTCCGCCACCTGTCCACCTAATATCACTAGTTCTGGAAGTGTTTAGTTAGGACTGTGTTACATTCTGATTCGTAATCATGGACGTCCATGATAATCAGGTACAAGGCACTGATATAGTCCCTATGTGTTCCCCCAGTGGTTTACGGACTATCCAGTAGATGTGCTCTTCAGGTTTGGGAGGTATAGGCATCTGCTATGCCCACATAGGAATATTAATTACTTCCACAGGGCGGGCCTAATACATCTCTGCCAACCAACACCTGCACACTTAGGCCCATTATTGCATACCCATGATTCCCCTACCTGATACCCCTCTACAGCACTCATGACTCATACTTACTGTGATCGCAGCTGGGGTATGAACACACCCCTACACACTGCCCACTCTCCCCGTCTCGGGACA
>NC_056727.1:333660762-333808262 GCF_019279795.1 Protopterus annectens | reverse complement strand
CATGACACACCTTTAGACATTGCCCTCTCCACAGCGTTAGGGGCCCTACACACATTTTGTACCACCTTGTGTATTCACAGGGTCTTCCACCATTTATATTTGCACATATGTGCCTTTCCTGGTGTTAGGGATTATGAACATTTGCGGGTTACAAGTGTAGGTGGTCACAACATGAACTACATTCCATCTGTGTGTAATGTTGACATAGCAGTTTAACGATATTATGGCCACTGGTATAACCCTGCCTCTGGTGTGAATAGTGGTGCTCTACTCAATTTTGTGCAGCTTTATCTGACATACGCTGCAAGCACTATATAATACCTTAGTTGCTCTAGATTCCATTCACAACCATTGTGTATGCTTTCTTCTTTCGGCGTTCATTCTATATATATTTTTTTTCATGTATTTCTTTATTTTATGTCTGTGGATATATATCTATACACACATACCTATATATCTATATATACATATATAAGTTACATCTGTACAAAACAATATACATTTGCTATGCTGGGAGCTGCTTACACCCGCGCAGGCGCACTTGCATATCCTTATTGTGAGTTACATATGTTTACTGCCACTTCTTTGTGCTTAGGTGTGCCTTATTCATTATGACAGTACCACTTTGATTGATGGAATCCGGTTAACGGCCCCATGCAAAACACACGTTCACCTTTACATGTTTAAATGTTGGCTTTACAGCACAGAGGCATTCATTACACAAGAAAATGATATGTGCTATAGTCATACTTGAACCGGGAATGCATTTACGTTAGGCGGATGCTCTAACCACTACACTATTGGTGTTCTGCTTCATTTACATGTATACCCATGGTTCATAGCTACCCTAACATATGCCTCACCACTTCACTTACACAGCAGGCATCCATTCTCCTGCTGGGAAAACCGCGGTACTACACATGCAATATTCCCTGTTCCCTACTGCTCTGGACCCGTGCTGCATGTTTACTCACTCCAAAGATATTCAGAACTCCAAAGCTTATAGTCCTGGCACATACATGTGTTTGATTGTCAGGGTGTTCATGTGGTGATCCGGGTTTAGGTTTGTCCGACTGTTGACCGGATCTTCCCTGACACTGTTCAAATGTCAGATATAGCACATGGACAGAGTTGGTCCCGATTTTAACATTCTACCTGTGTTTACAGATGCAGGGGTTTGGGCACCTCTGACCGGATTATTATGTTGGCACTACATAATATAGGGTGGGGGGTGGTTCCACTACATAATACAGGGTGGGGGGTGTTTCCACTGGTGTTTCTCTTCACATTTGACTATTTCATTCATTCATATATACGATGAATATTATTCTGGACATCACTTATGACTTTACTACAGGTATGCATTGGTACTGTCAACAAATGTGACAGTTGGTTGGTGTACATATGTGTACGAACCTCTGTAATACTCAGGGACTACTTTCAACAGTAACAGGGACAAGGCAATGACAAATCAGGGACAATCATGGACACTTCTACAATATTAAAACTGGAGGTTAAGCTCTCTCAACCCAGTACTGGCACAGCCTGTCAGGAGGAGAAGGTAACTACACACACCACAAATCCATTCTCACATAGACCTATTGCATCAGCAAACCAAACACATAAACACACAAAAACATACTCAGAGGCTCTAAATAAAAATCTGCCTAAGCAGCAGAGACCTCCAAAGCAGACATCCAAGCAACACCTACCACGAAACAATATCCACGTAGCACATAGCTCACAACGTCAGTGTGCCACACAGTCACAGCCCTTAAGGCTAAACAACACACCTACTACACTTGTAATAGGTGACTCTATTGTCAGACGCACTGACATCCCACTCACCAGGCTGAAGAAGGAGAAGGTTACTGTAAGCTGCCTGTCGGGTGCCAGGAGCCGCCACATAACACAAGCACTCAGGTCACTCCAAAGCAAGTACAAATATGACTCCGTCATTGTCCATGCTGGTGTGAATGGCCTGAGACGTACCTCCCTGGACTACATGAAAAAAGACGTACAGGAGCTCTTTGATCATGTAGCCCAGGCCAGTATGACCCTGACCTTGAGTAGCATCTTACCCTCACCAAAAATGATGCCATAGTATAAAGACAAAATGAACAATTTTAACAATTGGCTAAAGTATTGGTGTCATTCAAAGGGGATCCAGTGTCTGTCAGCCTGGGATGACATGCTCGACAAGCCATGTTGCTTCGCTAGGGATGGCTTGCACTTGTCACACCTGGGTTTTCGAATACTGGCAAAGGCTCTTGCCTCCCCCATAGTGCCTTTTTTAGGCAAGGCTCAAAAGACAAACCCACCCCCATAGACAACACAAAGAAAAAAAAACTAAGGGTAATGCTGCTCAACGCCAGAAGTCTAAACCTCAAGATGCACGCACTCGAGACTCTCCTAAGTATGGAAAATATTGATATTTGTGCAGTAACAGAAACCTGGTTCAAGGTTCCCGAGAGCACCCCAGCACTAAAAGGTTATACTTCATACCATGCTTTCTGGCCCCAAAACTCGGACCGAACCACAAAAGGAGGGGGAGTATCCATATTAATCAAAGATACCCACACCTACAGGTTAGTGGCACTGTACGAAGCATTGGAGACCATCCATGTGCAACTAACAGTGGTAAAAACTGCCTTTCAGTTTGTAGTCTGCTTCAGACCACCCTCCCAAACACAGGAACCTCACTCGGCTTTCCTGAGAACACTGAAGAATATGAAGGTCTCTCCAAACACTATTATATTGGGTGACTTCAACAACCCAAACATCGATTGGGAAAACTACTCAAGCCCAAACACCCTCGCCCAACGGTTTCTAGAATTTATAAACTCAAATGCTATGGAACAACTGGTCACCACTCCCACAAGAGGGGAAAACATATTGGATCTGGTCATCACCAACATGGGGTCTCTATGTTCCACACCAGAGGTATACCCCTCATTGGTAAGATCAGACCATAAACAAATCTCACTGGACATCCATATTCCGTCCCCATCCCTAGCCAAGGAAACCACGGTGAAGAACGTCTCAAAAGCAAATTTCACACTTCTCAAAACTGAGGTGGAATCCTTCAAAGCCACCGGGCCAGTGGAAAATATGGCCCAAAATGCAGAATCCTTTACAAAATCATTCTATGGACACCTACAGAAATGCATGGAGCATGCTATCCCAAATAAAACCAAGACTCACTCTTCCAAAGGCAGGAGACCTGTCTGGTGAACCCCGACCATAAATAAGCTATACAACAGAAGGAGAAAGCTACTACATGACAGAGCAAAATCCCAAAAAGGGAAGGCGTCACTGATCAGTACTAGCAAGAAACTACGATCCCTCATAAAATCATCTAAGGCCAGCTTCGAAAGAAAAATTGCACATGACACTAAAGATAATCACAAGGCCTTCTTTAGTTATGTCAGAAACCTGGGAGGCAACTCCCAGATATGCTCTGAGTTAGTGAAAAATGACAAAAAATACACTGAACCCACAGACATTGCCAACATTCTGGCAGAAAGGTTCAGTGCAAACTTCTCTCCCCCCACCAAAAGAGCAAATGTCTATTCTAACAGGGTGTAGCCTTCCTGAGATCACAGATGCACAGGTGAGAGCTGCCCTCTCCAAAGCAAAAAACACAGTATCAATAGGACCAGACGGTGTCTCAGGCTGCGTCTTACACGAGCTCCAAGAAGAACTAAACCCTCATATAAAGTCACTGTTCAATCTCAGCCTTACTACAGGATATGTACCCAAGGAATGGCGTACAGCAACAGTGGTCCCACTCCACAAAGATGGTGCTACAACAGACCCCAGAAACTATCTCCCTATAAGCCTGACTAGCCTGGTCTGCAAAGCTATGGAGCGTATCATCATGGAAATCATAAATAAAGACATTGGGGATCTACAGACACTGAATCCTACCCAATTCGGCTTCATTAAGGGCAGATCTTGCCTCTTGAACCTGTTCGACTTCTTTGAAACAGTTACCAAAGCCATAGATGAAGGGAAGGTAGCCCACACAGCCTACCTGGACCTCGCAAAAGCCTTCGACACAATACCCCACTCAGGCATCATAAATAAGCTCACCAGCTTAAATATCAACCCCTATGTCACAAGATGGGTTGCAAACTGGCTCGGGGATAGAACCCACATGGTCAGAATAGCAGGTGCCATGTCAGACTCTAAACTAGTTACAAGTGGTGTCCCACAAGGCTCAGTCCTGGGACCTCTCTTGTTCGGTATATATTTCTCCGAGGTACAGGCTAACATGGGTGGACTATGGCTGACCAAGTTTGCAGATGACTGCAAACTGGGTGCTGTAATCGACTCTCCGGCTGACACAAGCATCCTCCAAAAGGGTCTCACAGAGACGGATAACTGGTGCCAGAGCCATGGCCTAAACCTAAATGTCAAAAAGTGCATAGTCATCCCCTTTGGGAAAAACAAAGTGCCCAAGAATTACCACATAGGTGGTAATCCATTAAGTACGGAAGAAGTAATTAGGGAATTGGGGACCCAAGTAGATAGCAATCTCTCCTTTGACAATCACGTTGCCAAAGTTAGAAAGACCTTCTATATAGCCCACCTTATCATGAAAGGGTTCACATCTAGATCAAGAGAGTCATTGTGCCCCTCTACTCATTTCTTATCAGGCCCATAATTGAGTACAATGCCCCATTTGGGATGTACCTTACCCGACACCTTCAGCAACTGGAAATACCCCAAAAGTATCTCACCAAGAGGATCAAGGGGCTCAAACAGATGCCCAATGCAGTTCGGCTAAAGAAATTCCAGCTCTACTCAGTTGTGTACCGCCTACTCAGAGGTGATCTGTGTCTGACATATAAAGCCATGTCCAACCCAGAATTAATGGACATGCTTCACCTCAGGAAATCCAAATCCCTTAGAGCTACATGGTCCAGGGACTTGAACCTCAGCACAGAAATAAATAGGACATGCTGGAGGGACAGATTCATATCCCAGAGGCTCCCCTCACTCTGGAAAAAAATCTCAATCCATGTTAGGCAGAGCCCCTCACTGACCCTCTTCAAGAGAAATCTTGAGGAGTGGATGGGAGATCGTAAGTTTACCCTGGGATCTCTTCTGTGTCCCTGCTTGACAGAGGTACAGTAAACTAACCTTAAAAGCACTACCTTCTGTGACCTACTATACAGAGGCACAGTCATCTAATCTAAAAGGGTGGCGAAAGCCAAACACACTCTGGCTAGGCTTATAAATGCCCCAGGGCAGATAGCCTAGTATCATCCTATGAACCTATGAACCTATTAGTACTATTAACTTGAAACGTGTTGACAGATTCAGAGCCATATGTATTAATTCTTATTTTCTGCAGTTAAAAGCATCTATTACTCTTAATTATTGTCATTAGTCATTCAAGTGTCATTCAACACCTTTCCTTCCAAGGTCACTGGTTTTGTGAGTGATTAAGAGGCTGGCCAGTTATTGTGTGAATGCTCTGACCATTGGTAGGGTTGCCACATTTTCATATGTACAGGATGGGATATATTCTGGACACACAAGATTGTTTAGGCCAACACATACCCAGAGTCAGTACAGGGTTTAGAACATTCATTATTTTCCTAGATGACAGCCTATTCCTGTAGCACTTTAGTTGCTTATTCTGTTTCCTGTAAGATTTACTTATTTTACATCCAGAAATAACTGTTTTAGGCAACTGTTACATGAAGTATGGTACATAGTTATCTCCTACAATCACAGGACATTTGCCATTGTATCATTCTTGGTCAGGACACACCTACCCAAACAGTGACTGTCCCTCACAAAGTGGGTCAGGAGGTACCCTGCTTACATCAGCGCCTTAATCACTCTATTTCCAAGTGCCACTATGCAACTGTGTACAATATATTCTCTTGATAATTCATGTGGGGGAGACGTGCATCACGGGCAGGTGTTTGATCCTGGGTAGTAGGTTCTGCATGACCTTCTACAGGCTGAACAGTCTCGTAAACCACTACTGCACATACAACTTGTGTCTAATGTCTACAGGACTGGACATCGTGTCATGATACCAAGTCTGATGTTTACACAGGATACTTATCCCATGAGGGATATCCAAAAATTGAACAAGCCAATAACCGTCCATTCTTTTGGATTTACGAAAATGTGTTAGGGTTTTACATGCAAGGGATAAATAGTTTGCAATCCTGACACTGCCTACTACATATGAGTAGTGGTCACTATGTGTAGATATGGCTGCGCCAAGCTAGTAGCCAGAGTATGGCTGGATTTGGTGGACGTTCAAGAATGGGGGTGGGTTGTGTACTGTAGAGAGGATGATGGGTATTCAATTATGCATCCAAGTGTGTTGCATTTGGATGGCCCAGTTCCATCCAGACAATTCTGTGGGTATGTGCTGGTGATGTTTCTGTACATGTGTATTGCACATTTTAATATTCACATGTTTGTGTGATTGTGTTCTACAGTATGGCCTGTCAGGTTGTATTGCAGATGTGTATGCTTGTTCTTTGTGTTTCTTTCTGATTCACCCGCTGCTCCCTCATACACCTCCAGTTCACCTATTGTGCATCCAACACAGTCCTCGCCTTTGTGAATTATAACATTACCCAGCCCCCCCACACACATATTCCAGACACTCCATCCATCCCTTCTTTGGTTGATGGCCCATGGCACTGTCAAGGGAACACATTGCATACACTACATATGTCAGGTACCTGTATGGTTGTGAGGACTACCCTGGCATTTTTCACCTTCCACATGCTGTACATCACGCACATAGGTACACGCAAATACTTATCTTTCATGACATGGTAGGTACACCCGGGTAATACCCATTCAACTTTTACACATCCTGACAAGAACGTCTTGGAGGACATATGGGCAGATTTTGGCCGAATGCTCTGACCATTGGTAGGATTGCCATCTTTTCATATGTCCAGGATGGGATATATTCCGGACACAAATCAGATTCTACAGGACAATACATACCCACGGTCAGTACTACGGATAATACTTTTGTTTTATGCTTACATGTTAGCTTATTGTTGTAGCAGTTTATATGCTCCTTCTGTTTCATTTACTTGCTTATTCTATTTCTTGTAACGTGGTATGTTACATACGGAAATAACTATTGTACGTGACTATTACATGCGATGTGGGACATAATTATGTCATACGTCGCAGGATATTTTACACTTATAATGGTTTTGGTATGGATACAACTGCCCAGCTGTGTACTATCCCTCACAATGTGGGACAGGTGGTAACCCTGACCATTGGGCTAGACGTAGCTATTTGCGGCACGCTAACATGATGCGTTTCACTTCCACTTGGTATAACTATCTACACTGCATTAGAATACAGGCACACGGTTTTAAATGTCATTTGTTCCAGGGATGGGGACTCGATATTCACTAACGTGCATTTGCGTTTGTTTCTTAATTTTGTGTTCGCAAAAACAGTCTTGCATGCTTTGCATATGTTTCAATATCTACGGACACTGACAGGTGTGATTACTATTGCAGGCAGACTGTAATATTCAGTATTTTAGGTTGCACGTCAACAGCCGACATTTCCATGCCTCCATGCGGCATTTCGACATGCCCCATGCATTCGCGCTCGTTTCCTATGCACGCGGCTGTGCCGGCAGCACACCTTCATTAATATGCATATGGCACTACTGTGCCATCTACACGCTGCACAGTCGGCGCAAGCCTAACGCCGGCCTTGTGCCGAGCTTCATGAATCCCGGGGAATAGCAATCAACTAAGTGAACAGGTCACTTTGTAGGTTTCAACTTCTTTGCACTAGAATCAGGGGCAACCCTAAAAATAATGAGTGACAAAAGCCCCAAATCAGGGACAGTTTCTAAATATTAGTCACAATCACCCAAAAAAGATAACAGAATAACATATTGTATGTCAACATGCATTTTCAGTAATCTAGCAGGTATTTAATTGTAATGTCTGGCATTACTGGCTGACTGTAATCCTCTGTGGTTTACCAGAAAGTCAAACTTCTTGTGAAAAACAGAGCAAAATATGTGCCAAAATCAGGGACATTCTGCAAAATCAAGCACAGTTGAGAGCTACAGCTGCTTTTCAAAACATAGTATACTTATAGATCATTGCATCTTTTTCCGTAGAGAGTAGAACAAATTAATAAGTTAGCTACATGCTAGGCAAACCAAAAATAAAAAAAACTGACTGTTGCAGATGGAACAAGCACCTACACAGAATGCATTTTATTCCAAAACCAGACAAAGCTTCATTTCAGGTGGCATGCACTTCTGAAATGGAAAATGTTTTTCATTATCATTTATCTGCCATTCCCTCATTATATCTACTTGCTCAGACTGCAATTGTGACAGAAAAAACACAGTTTCCCAACTTTTATATTCCTTATGCTGGTAAGCAGCTTCTCCAACCACCAGAAAAGGAAAATCTCAAGCTTTACCCTAAGCACCCTACAATGTCATTTTTGAACAAATCACAGCAGTACAAACCATTTAGCAATATTTACCATTGGTCTCTTTAACTGTGAGAAATTTTAGAAGCCATGGAACAGTTGGCAGGTATGGCTACATTTTAAATAAGAATATATTTATATTAACCACCATTGAAGCACCTAACACATTTAATGTAAGATGTAAAACGTAAACTACCTTTGAACCTGATTTTCTTCAACTTTTTTTCTATTTTAAGTTGCATCCTTTGTTGTCCTTGCTATCAAAAAATGCATTTTCATTATGGTTGTTTTAATGGCATCATTAGGACAGTACCAGAATGGATTATTCAATCTTTTTCTTTTCTTCCCCAGGTTTTGCAATATGTGCTTCATAGAAAAGTACCACTGGAGTGAGTAATACTTTTAAAGTTTTTGTCTTGTGTGCAAAGCATTATGAAATTCAAAAATATTCTCTCCATTTGTACTAATTGGTCAACCCAGAAGAGACATAGTAAAGCCACACAGAGAAACACCTCATTAATGTGTCATTACCGTATCTCTCAACTGAACATTGCTCTGTTAGACCTGATGGTGCTAATATTATCCTACTAACCCATGCATTGGGCACCCCTTACACACACACACACACACACACACACACACACACACACACACACACACACACACATGCATGGAACTGCAGACAAGTCCCTATCCACTTACTCTCATGGTTTTAAAATATGTGCACCGTTGGTGATTCCCTGTTGGGTGAGGAAAGTAAACTTTTTCTTTCTTTTGTGACTTGTTGATAGAGTTGCTTTCTATTTTACCTGCTCCATTTTGTTTTCTGGTTTAAGAAATCTGCTTGGCATGGTGTCTTTGTTCTATGTGAGAGACAAAGTATCTAGGCTGCACATTCACATGCTTTTTCATTAGTTAAATTGCATCTTGAGTGATACTTAAATACACAGTGAATTTCTGAGATTTTGTCTTGTCTTAAAAGATTTCAAGCTTGCATAAACTAAAGCACTGCTGGTGGTTCCCTACTAGGTTTTCCCGCCCACCATCCCCTTTGCTGAATTGTTTTTTAAACCTAGTAATTTTAAGTTGCCCACCCCTACTGTAAATTGAGCTTAATAAGCTCCTCCTTTTCTACACTGCTGTTGCTATCTTGAATTGTTTATTTACCTTTCCTTGTGCTTATATTAAAAAAAATGCATTTTGCCTCTCATTGTCTGTTCTACTGATTTACTTTCTCTGAATTCATTATCTAGCTAGCCGTTTGATAAAGTAGTATATTTTTACACTCTAGCAAGCACTTGTTTTTACATCAAAAGGTCGGTGGATTTTCCATCTAATGCACTGGAAGGTAGCCTGGTCTGTTTATGTTGGGAAACATGAAATGTCTGCATGTACTTTTATTGGCTGATGGGCTTATTAATCATCTTATCTTGTTTTTAGTGCCTTTACAGATTCTGTACAATTGAGTGGTTCTTGTCTCATTTCTACAAAACAAAGTACTTTTATTGAATAATTACACTTTTATAAGATGTTTAAAATACACTGCTGTATCTGTATCTTTACATTAGTTTGTGGTAGCATTTTGTAGCTTTTAAGTTTGTTTGTGGTTGCATTTAACTCCAGTTAATACTTTACTGTGTTTTTACATTAGGAGGACTAGGAGTAGTCATCTAGTAACAGTAGGTGTTTACCTGGTCTATCTGAGCTGGTAAGCACACAAAATGGCTCTAAATATTTTATCACTTCTTTGATATACTGTGACTGTACTTTAGCAGTTAAAAAATTGTACTGTCTGCTGCTGCTACTTTCAGTAGTTAGTTGCACTGTATTACATGATAGCTGTTAGATGTCGGACTTTTGTAGGTAGTTTGTGTGGTCTTGCTACAATTGGGGTCCAAACCAACTACTCTATGTTAAGAAAGTGCACTCCTGTAGCAGAAGTGTGCTGATCTAGCCTATCTGAGTTGGAAATTGCTGGTGGAAGGCTTATTTTGTGCTTTCCTGATTGGTAGTTAGCTTAAAACATGTTTCTATTTGCTCATATTTAAGCCTAGCATTTGTGCTGTGCTGCTCTTCATGCACTGGCAGTCAGCAGTGTCCTGTACAGGCACAGATGCCTAGAAGCTCAGTTTCTTCCTAAACAGCTGCCAGTGAAACCCTTCCAAGCTTTTCTGCTGCTCTAAGAGCAACTCAGTTGTGCACTGAGCAGCATTGCCTTATTAATTATCCTTAGCATACAAAAATTATAGGTCGCTCTAGTAGTTTCAGTGCTACAAGCACAGTCCTGTCAAATTAACCCATTCCCTTCCAAAATAAAACATACAGTAAAAGTCTGCTATCATGGATGGGCAGTTTCTCATCATCTATCTGGGTCAGTCTGATAGCATGGGCATCCTGAGACAATGTTGCAGTTGTCTCATGCATACAGACAACCACTTCTCCTGAAACAACTACTTTATGTGAGAGAAGTAGTTATACTATGAAACTGGAGGTAAGACTCTCACATAAGGACAAATCAAATGCCAAACAGGTTGTCAACACACACACACACACACACACACACACACACACACACACACACACACACACACACACACACACACACACACACACGCACACACACACACACACACACACACACACACACACACACACACACACACACACACACACACACACACACACACACACACACACACACACACACACACACACACACACACACATTCCCCACACTAAATAAGGACATGACACATAAACCTACATGTGTGGAGGTACTCACTAGTAACTTACCAAAAGATCAGAGGCCTCCTAAAACAGAAACTACTTACACACATAACAATGCAAAAAACAGCCACAGCACATAATAACACATACACCAGTGTTTCAACAAATAAGCGCATAGGGCATAATGCCACAAAACCTAATGTATTGGTCATAGTTGACTCCATTATGAGACACATGTGTTCTCCTCACCAGGCTGGATAAGGAGCAGGTTACAGTTAACTGCCTGTCAGGTGTGGGAATCTGTCAAGTCACTCAAGCACTCAAGTCAACCACGACTATTGGTATAACTCTGCCATAGTCCATGTGGGGGTGAATGACTTGACATACCTCACTGGACTATATGAAGAGAGACATGACTGAGCTCTCAGATTATGTGTCACAAATAGGTAAAAGCCTAAACTTAAGTATCAATCCACCTTCTCCAATGATGATGCCACAGTAAAAACAAAATATGATTTACTTTAACAATTGGCTTAGTTTCTGATGTCAGTCCATGTGGATCCAATATCTGTCAGCCTGGGAAGACATGGTTGACAGACCATGATACTTTGCCAGAGATGGTCTGCACATGTCTCCTCTAGACTTTTGGCTAGACATTTGGATACTGGTAAAGCATTACCCACCCCTGTTGTGCCTTTCTTAGGCAGTTTCAAAATAACCAACCTCCCAACATAACAAAATCTTCTCTAGATAAACTCAAGGTACTGCTGGTTAATGTTAGGAGTCTAAACAAGAAACTGCACTTCATGGAAGCACTCCTTACTATGGAAGATGCTGACATCTGTGTAGTCACCGAGACATGGTTCAAAGGTGAGGAAAGCACCCTGGCCATGCAAGGCTGCAATGACTTCCATATGTTCAGACCACAAAATGAACATGAAAGAACCAAAGGAGGACAAGGTATATCCATCTTCATTAAGGATAAGTATGTCTCTAGACTGGTCAAACAATATGACTGTCTTGAGCTACTCCATGTATAATTAACTATAGGCAAAGCCCTCTACAACATCATATCTAGCTATAGGTCCCCTGCCATGAAACAGGAAAAGCATACCAGTTACCTGGACTTACTGGAGTCACTTGTCATACAGCTCAACACCTTATTCATGGGTGATTTTAATTATCCTAGCACTGAATGGGGAAACATACATGACGGCAATCATGCTGGCTCAGTGGTTCTTGGACTTTGTCAGTGCAAATGCTCTGCAGCAGCTAGTCAGCACACCTAAAAGAGGCTCAAATGTCCTGGACATAGTACTCACTAACATGGGAGAGCATTGCACCCCACGTGATGTCATCCCTGGTAAGATTGGGCCATAAATTAGTCTTGTTCAATATAATTATGAGACCAGATATCCCATAAAGCTACCGTATGCCCCATCATGCTCAAAAGTCCTTAAGAATTTTTCAATGACAAATTCTACCTCCTACTAAGTTATGGTATAAAAAGTTTCAAAGCCACCTTAAATGCAGATAACAAGGACTCCTATGCAGAGGTGTATAACAATGCCCTGTATAACCACTTAAGCAGTTGTATAGAATCGACTCTACCTGACCAGATTAAAACCAGGTCTTGCCAAAAAAAAAACAAGCCACCATGGTGGACCCCTACTATAAACAGGGTATACAAAAACAGAAAGAAACTAATGTCCAAGAACAAGAGGGAACTGGCTCAGCTGGGGAAGAAATTCTTCTCTAGTTTAAACAAACAAATTAGAGATCTTGTCAAGTCCTCAAAAGCTAATTATGAAGTAAAAATAGCCTCCCTATCTAAAGATAATCACAAGGCATTCCTTAACTATGTAATATAAAAGGGAATACCCAGCATGCGCTGAACTGGTTGTAGATGGCACCACCGAGGGAATAGCCAACCTGCTAGCTTACAGATTTGGAGCAAACTTCAACCCCTTGTCCCCTCCAGTCTTCCCGCAAAGTATACCTGCCACCATTCCTCAGCCTACTACCTCAAGAAAGCAAGTAATCTTGTCACTCTTTCACTCTCCAAAGCCAAAAACATGGCATCAATGGGACCAGACAACATCCCAGGCTGCCTTTTAAACAACTTAAAACATTTATTTTATTTATTTATTTGCAGTTGGTATACCCGGATAGTCCATTGGGCCAATAAGAACCCATTTTCAATGGAGTCCTGGGGAGAAAAGCTCCAAAACAAAGGTTACAAAAAAGATTACAGCAGTTTACAATTTCAATCATTTGTAGGTTAAAGACAACCCCCCGGATTCATGAATCCTCCGTGTAAGACTTAATAAGTCTTACTCGGAGACTGCAGTTGAACAGTATGACGTCAGCGTGCCATGAATATGTATGCGAGCATGCTGACTCAACTGTAAGTCTTACACGGACCGTGTAAGAAAGCAGGGGGCATGTCCGACTGCCAAGTAGTCTAAATGTCCACGCCCCTGCAAGTGATTGAAAAGTAAAAGCAAATACACAAGAGAGAGTCCGCTCAAATGTCCTTGCACCCAACACCACACTCCTTGATATTGTAAACCCCCATCACAGTTATAAAAAGTAAAAAGGTTAATTGTATTTTTTTAAATACCTGAAATAGCTTCCCATATTTGCACGTGTGTGCGCGGGTGTGCCCATTGCTTAGCTAGAGTTAGCAATTCTGACATGGAAGAGAACAAGAAAGAATGTGTATGCAAGTCATACCAAATAGCAATAGTGCAATGGTAGGGCATTTGCACCAAAAAGAGGCGTTCACGGTTCAAGTCCCACCACTTCCCTTTGTATTTATTTTTAAATCAGTATATGAAATAATACCAGACAAAAATATGTGTAAATAATAGTAAAACGCAGTGAAATGGCCAGTGTAACAGTGAACAAAATAAATATTTTAAATGATCCTGATATATAAAAATTGCCTGCAGCTAAGCAGCGCTTCACCCAGTGCAATAGAGTTGCCCATAGTTAAATTACGGTTAACCCAGCGCAATAGAGGTGCCCATAGTGAAATAGCGCTTTAACTAACACAATGTGTTTGCGCGGACATGCGTGCCGCACCAACCAGGGCACTGTAGAGCACTGAGGAGCAACGTAGAGCAAAGTTGCTTAAATGCAGCCACATCCCCTAGCCTGTCTGTACAGTATGAAAATAAAATGCATGGCAAGGTTCGAACCCAGGTCTCCATGCATCACAAGCAAAGGACAGAACCACTAAGCCATGATAACTTAGGGAAACAGCCACTGTTAACAGACATATACTTACTAATGGTAGTTTAACCATTACTAAGCAGGTCTCCAGTCAGCCGAGAATTAAAAGAAACAGACAATCACAAAAAAGTGCGGGAAATGCAGAATATTTAAGCCCCATAGGTGGGAATACACATCATAACTGATTGTAATCTGCAGTTAGAATGGCTGATGTCAGAAAGGGAACACACTTCCGAGCGCAACGTTGGGGCATCAAGGAGTCGAAATACATGGTCTGGCTCCTTGTCCACCATCATGAGTCATGACTCCTGCATGGCCAGTTCCAAGGGACAGAGTACAAGGCAGAGGCTTGGAACCGGTTAGCTCATGACCTCACCAGTGCCACAGGTGCTCCTCGGACTGGTGAACAGGTCCGTCACCACCATGCAGACTTGAAGAGACGGAAGCAGGACCGCCTGAACCAATGGATACAGGAGGCCCATGGGATTCAGAATGCGCCACAACTGAGTATGTAGCCATGGAATGCAGTATGTAAGAATTGATAATTGAGTATGTATAATGGATAGGTATGTCTCACTATCCCTTCATTTACTTTACAGCTGCAGGTGACCGTGCTGCAAATCAGCAAGCCTATGCTGATAGGCTGCTAAGGCTGCGCCACCAGGCAGGTTAGTGATTATTCTACATGTATTGTTACATAAAATATGGGAGAGAGCATTAAAGAAAGTGTTGTAGTCCAATAATACAGCCATAAAATTGCCTGAGTAAGTCCTCTGCATGTACTGTCAGATAAAACCGTCAGAGAGGCAGAAAAAGAGTGTAGTAATCCATTAACAAAGGTAACATATGTCTGGAATAATATCTCTGTAGGCACTGTCATATAAAATAAGTGAGTGAGCTTGAAAAAAGAGTGTTCTAATATGTCTTGAACATGTCTTCCATATGCACTGTTAAAACAAATAAAGGAGTGAGCTTGTGGAAAAGTGTGTACTGCTATTAATAAAGGTCTAAAACCCAGAGTGTGTCTGTGTCACAGAGTTTGAAATATTGTTGTACCCTTGCATTATACAAATAGTACTGTTTGAAAAAGTGCTGGCAACCCAGAGTTGTGCAGTCCCATATAAAGTGGGTGAGGGAAGTGCTAGTAGCTGTGAAGCATATATACAGTCCGCAACAGTCAGTTACTGGCTGGCTTTCATAAGTAAATCTGGCACACGTGTAGCATGTTATATCTTTCCCAGAAATGTGAGTGTGTGTCAAGAAATGCAGGGTTCTGTACAAATCGAAGTGAAAATGTCATGTGAAAACATCCCAGATATGTAGATAAAGAAATAGAAATGCAATCAAGAAATATGTAGCAGTAACATCTGCATCCTGGACAGTTAGTATGTCAGATATAGGTTAGGCATATATTGAACTAGCCAAACCCATTACACAACCTAATGTATGGTGGCAAGTGTAATAATACATGTAGGGGATATACACCTGCAGTCACTAGGAATGTAATGTAGACTAAAAGGTAATTATAAGATGTTAACTGAGGTTTTTCTCTACACCCTACTGTATGTGCATAAACCATGCAATTCCACACCTCAATGGGTATGTGTAATCTTAAATATTTGTTGGGACATATGTCCCATTGTTCAATAAATATTTGCATTCATGTTGATGCATGTGCCCTGTTTAAACACCACAATCATGGTGGCCTGTTGCTACCAAACATCCCTGCATGCTGTTGGAATATCCACTGTAGTTCAATAAATGCATCTGTTATGCTTGCTGTTCAACTGTTGGAACCTTGGTGTGTTGGGTTAATGGGAATATTACTGCATGCTGTTACAATTAATCTGGAATGCTGTTGTTTATGTTGTAATTAAACACACCTAATCACAGAACATATGGGAAGGCCGGTCCCAGTGGACTCACCTGTCCCTCCGCAGCTTGCGAGTACACCTGGCACCAGCAGGTCCGGTGCCCAGCTCGGGTTCCCCTCCTCCATTGGTCCTGTGCCACCTTTGGGTGGAAGCGCTGCAGGGGATGGGGCTCGTCCCCCCGTGCAAGTGTGGGTGGAGAAGGGCCACCTGTCACCCTTCGAAGGGTCTGGGTTGTGGTGCGTAGGGAGATCCAGCGTTCAGTCACTAATCCCCCACGCCAGCTTGAGGCGAGAATGGCGCGTCTCACGGGTGAGCCTGCCCATCCTACGCAGTCCCCAGCACAGCCACCCTCAGGGCTGTGAAGGTGCAGTGGTGACTGCCCATGGGTGGAGATCTCAGTTCCACTGTTACCATCTGTGGGCTCATGGGCTTGCGATTTCCAAACATCCGACCCTGTCAACTGTGTTCACCCACCCCATGTGTCATACACTGCCCCTGTATGTGTCTTGTCTGTCATGTCTGTTTACCTCCCCAACCTACCTCCCTGGACATACCTACTTACTTTACCTCACGTCCCACTCTCACCTGAAAAAAATAAAAAAAAAAAGGGCAGTCTGTACCCACAAAAAAATTGCGCCCCATATATAGCTGCCCATTTTGCACACATGTCTATTGGACATGTAAACTGATAATTATAATTGGCAGTACAACATACTTTGTTGTCCTCACCCCTCTCCCAGTGGTAGAAGGTTTCAAATATCACTCCAAATTTATTGCATATGCACAGCTGTTGCTGGTAAAGAAATGGGCAGCTATGGACCTTCCCTATACCCATCCTGCACATCCTGAGCTTGTTTATCTACTGTCTGTCCCTCTTTGTGCCCCCTTTTTCACCACTTTCCTATCTCCCCATTTTCTTTTCTTTAAAAGAAATTAGCGTGGGGGTTAGCGGGAGTAAGCACTTTTAAGCAGTAGTAAGCTGGTTTAAGCAAGTGTGCGTATGTGTGCACTTAGCTAAGCGTTGGGCTAACCCGCTTACAACTGCTTAAAAGTGCCTTAGTCACTCTATGGCAGGGCCCTTGTTCTGCTTAGCAGCAAAAGAAACAACCTCTACCAGTCTCGAACCCCAGACCATTGACACAACAGACTGGATTAATTACCACTAAGCCACAGCAAATATACAAATAACTGGGTTCTGAAATAAATATATCATGCATTACAATGAGGGAATGGAAATGGAAATCATGAATGGTATGACACAAATCCTGTTCTGTGGGTCTTTACCAGCAGTTGTTGTGGAATTGCATGACATGACTGTGAAAGGAGAACCAGCCATCCTAGCAGGGAATAATGTTACAGTAGCACCTTACAAACACCACACAGTATCAGACCAGGATAAATACTGGCCACAGGAATACAGTGCAATAACCACATTTGTATGGCAGTTAATTGTGTAAGTCAGAAATAAAGTACATACTCCCACATATCCTGTGTTAGCATTTGGAGGGGTGAGTACATGTCTACACTGAGAAGTTTGTACTGGAAGCAGCAACATTCAGGTTTGAGTACAACATGCATATAACTGGCTAGAACCCTAGCTTCAGATAAGAGACATATACCAACCTTCTGACTGACACAACGTTGTCCAGAGCAAACAAGCATGGGCCCCACCTTGGACAGCTGAAAGGGCTATGCCTACCTAACCTAGCATTTTATAGCAGTGGGCTGCAATCACAGTGAGTAATGCAATCACCATACAGCAGGCTGCATGCAATTACTGAATGGTGGGCAGCAATTGGTGCAGAGGCTGTCGCATGCACAAGTGCAGATACCTAGAAAAGCAGGCTGTACCTGCAGTCCACACTTGCAATTCTATCATTGCAGGTGCTGGGAGAGAGAGAGAGAGAGAGAGAGAGATGGACACAGACACAGACAGAGACAGAGACACAACAGAGAGAGAAACTGAGACATAAACTGAAATAGAGGGGGAAAACCCAAAACAAACAACCAATAAAAACCTACAAAACCATAACACACTGAGCAGGGAAATACAAAGGTAAGGTATGTAACTCACATGTATGTGTTGGCATGTAGTAGATGTTCCTGAAGAGTACTCTACACACTGCAAATCATCCATGTGTGGCAGCAGTATGTATCTATCTGTATCCGCACATGTGCATGGGGCAAGGGACATACTGCAACTGTTAGTGAAGGGTGTTGATATGTGCATATATATATGTAGGTCATAGTATGTGGCCTAGAAAACAGCATGCAGTGCTGATATATGTCATGTGGTGGTTAAATGCTGAGGGACTGATTTGTCAGATCTGCTGTGTTACAGCCAGTGAGGCCTATTAATGCTACATGGGCTGAGGACACCCACATGCATTCTGCACAACACTGTGCAATATAATCACATAACTGTACATCCCTCAACTGTCGCATAACTGATATCCCCACCATGAGGTGGACTGTACATGTGCCTATATTATGTACATCCATGTCTACAGCAATGGATGTGTACATGTATGTGTATATATATATATATATATATATATATATATATATATATATATATATATATATATATATAGATAGAAATACATATAGCCATATAGAGAGAGAGGGAGAGACAGAGTGACATGGGGTCATATGTACTGCAACAGGTGTGTGGTGACCAAGGCATGGACTGTAGACAAGTGTTGATACTGCAGTGCCATTCCTCCTTTCCAAAATACTGTACCCATTAACTACAACATAGGTAGAGATCTAACTAACAGTGAAGGTGTGATAAGGGAACATGGGACACAGGTGGACCGTAGCCTCCACTTTAGTGCCACACTACACCTGCAATCAGTCAGTGTGTTATGTGTCATGACAACAGGTGTGTCATCTATAGAAATATAGGGCAGTGCTCCCCTCTAGCCAGCACAATGCCCTGTGTGGTATGTACCTCACATGACAACTACACCAAGTGAAAAGGCCACAGACATACCTCCCAAAGGGTAATACTGGCAGCAAACAGAGGCCCTTTGCAGACTGACTCACAAAACCACATCTACAGTGTATTGCATACTGGACACACAGAGGTGACCTCTGCCAGACATACAGAGATATGTCACACTCATAGCTGGGTGACAACCACCATGGCAACATATCACAATCCCTCTGGGATACACGATCTAGGGCCCTAAACCTTGTCAGCTCACTAAACAGCACATGCTGGAGGGATAGGTTCCCATCTCAGAGATATGCCATACACCGGAATAGACCACCTAGCAATAGCAAACAAGGCTCCTCCTTAGCAGTTGTTATAAATACCCCTGATGATTGTATGGGAGATTGGTAATACACCCCAGGAAACACCTCTGTGGTTCTGCTTGGCAGAGGCAAGTGAAATCAAAGTACATGTGTGTCAAAGTCCAGGGTAGCATATGGCTAGGCTGCCGTAGGCCTTAGGGCCAACAGCATATTACCTACCTATGACACTATGCACTCACACATGTACCCAATGCAATACCTGCTATGTGAGGTTGAATAAGTGTAACGCTGAATGTGTGCAAGGTCTGTAAAGGTGTGATAGCTTAGTGTGAAGTTGTATCTGACATGGTAGTGTCTATCCTAGCTGTGAGGACAGCAAATGATGTGTAATGTACTGTTAGGTAGACATAGTAGTACGGCATATGATGTGATGTAGTTCCTTGTAGACGAATGTGGTGTCTCACTGTAGGCTAAAGCAATACATGTATGCTTAGTGAGTGGTACTCCTGGTGAATCCAACTCCCATATGAACTGTAGTATTACCAGAAACTGTAGGCCTAAACAGCACATTATGGTGTGTGTTCACATTGTTTGGAAACACTGTCATCTGTGTTTCCTGTAGTCTGCACAGAGGACAAAACTCAGGCATAAGGGTGTGTAAGTAGTGGCACACAGTACTGTAAGGTACACAGGTAATGCTCATCTGTGTTGGCATATAGTGGTGTGTTGTATGTTTGTATGATGCGTGTGTAATCATGCCTGTACAATGTCTGCAATTATATGTGTGTTACAGAGTATATGTGTGTATCCAGCAACATATATACTCTGTTACAGCAGTATGCCACCTATAGTAAGAACTGTACACATCTGTTAGGCAGGGCTATGGCATCAATGACTAGGGTGGTTGACTGGTACTACTGTACCTGTACTTTACATCCATTGCAATGGATGACATCTCTGTTTGTGCATTGGTGTGATATACACCCCTGTCTTGAGGTTGTGCAATGTGTCACAAACAGTGTATCAGGTACTGTTGTATAGTGGTGTGATATATAGAGTGTGCCAGGCACTGTTAGTTGTGGCCTGAGAAACACTAAGTGGTATTGAACATGTGTAACCTCTGACAGACAATAGGATGGTATATATGTCAGTAAAGTGATATCTGTGGTTAAAGGTGTAAAGTGTGCCACAGGACTCGCTCACACATATTGTTCATATCTTTTTCAGCCAGATGGCCCACCAACACAATCCATCATACACAGCGGATGAGGAAGAGGTGATACTACAAAGCCTAGTGCAGCAGTACACAATGCTGTTCTCCAGAAGCAGCCAGCACCAGCAGGAGCGGACTGCACTGTGGCAGGAACTTGTTTGTCGGGTAAATGACATAGGCATGCATAACTGGACATATGAGCAGGTACGCCATCACTGCAGTGATGTAATTAGACATGTCCAGCGGCGTGCATCTGATATCCAAAGACAACAGCATGCCACAGGTGGTGGGGTGGCCATTCATCCCCCCCTCACCAGAGTGGAGGAGCTGCTCCTAAGCATGGTGGCTATTGGACAACAGCAACATCAACCTCTGACATGTGTTGTCATGGAGGCCGGAGCCACCCAGCACGTCCACCTGGAGCAAGCAGGTAACATTCCCTATCTGTAGATGACAGTTAACTGTACTGTTAAATTATGTCTACGTGAGATGTGTACTGTGTGTTTAGCAGTTCTGCTGCCTAGTGTTGTGCAATACTGATATTTCGAATAATATCTCTACACCTGTGACCATTGACTGTTGTTATACTGCAGTTTAGTATACCCACTGTAGCAATGCCACAGTTGTGGCCGCTGACTAACTTTCTCATATTCTCGTAGGTCCCGCTGGTGTGACAGCAGGGCATCCGATCCATGCTGGTGAGTGTGTTATACCTGCAATGTTGGTAATGAAATATGCATGTCATAGGTGAGGTGTAGGCCATGTACACGTAACACACCTAAGCATAATGCATGCCGTGCATGTTTGCTGTAAGATGTTGCACAGCTCAATAATGTCAGTAGCTGCCTCACTGACATGCAATACACAGAGCATAAGACACAGTTGTGGCAACCCCGTACTGCACATTGGATAGGCATAGTTGCAACACCTGTACACAACATAACACGTTTATCATATGCAGTATGCAAAGACGTACTACATATAGCGTAACCACACACCTGCTGTAAGGTCACACCTCAGTATCCCACATGTCATCCACACACACATGATGTACCTCAGGGGTAGAGGCCTATCACAGGGCTGTGCAACACTCTTCAACACATAACACAGTCATGTTAGGCAATGCTCCCTATTGGGAACCTCATACACCCATGTACAAAGTGGCTGTGTAATAGTGAATGTAGCCACGGCACTGCAGTTCAGGTACAGCATGCTAGGCAGTGGTCTGTCACACAGTAGTAGCCATGAGTGACCACAAGTTGCATGATGATGATGATGATGGCACATGGTAGTACACCCCATCCAGTTACAGTGACCACAGTACTACACATAGCGGTCTTTGCTTTGCACCTCAATGCTGTGTGTGTGCAAACATATGCACCTATACACAATATGCATAGCATGTTGTGTGTGCGCTTACATATGCCAGTATATACAATATGCACAGCTGTCGCCATCTGTACAAAGAGTCACACATATGTCCTGGAATGCTATTGGGTGTATAGGTCGCATGACACACATTGGGTATATGTGTTGTTTAATGTTGCAGTCATGTAGCATGCCATGTCATGGCTGGCACCGACATATTTGCAATATGTCCCACACTCACCATAACCACTGTACAATAGCCATGTGAAGCATTGGGATTACATAACATCTACATGCACCACTCATCCCATGTCTGTACATTGCATGCATTTGCTACACCTGTGCCCACTATTATTCACTATGGACACAGACACTATAAGCATACATGGCAATCTATGTGTCACATAGATAACACATGCAGCCATGGTATGTATACCATTGAGTGATGGTGCACAGGACATTGCAGAGCAGATAATACTTGCACAGCAATGTTGTGTCCATGTACACATTGTGTTCCAGGGTGTAGTCAATCACTGAACAACTACACACATGCATCACAGCCATGTATAATGTCATTAAATAGGGCCACCAACACTTGACTGCATGGTCTTGAGCAACACATATTCTGCATGTTGACATATGTGAGGTGACTGTTTGCCCTGTGATACTGTCACCCACCTTTACCCACTATTGTGTATGTGTTGGATTGCAGGTATGTGTGTGTGTGTGTGTGTGTGTGTGTGTGTGTATGTGCTGTGGTGAGCAGTGTATTTGTGTTCATGTGTGCATGTGTGCATGTGTGCATGTGCGCATGTGTTGATGTGTGCATGTGTGCATGTGCTCATGTGTGCATGTGTGCATGCATGCATGTGTGCATGTGCTCATGTGTGCATGTGCTCATGTGTGCATGTTTGCATGTGCTCATGTGTGCATGTGTGCATGAGCACATGTGCGCATGTGTGCATGTGTGCTAATATCATGTACAGATTGTGAAGTGTGTTTCCTGTCTTCCTTCCACAGGTGCTGAGTTAGGGGTGTCTGAATGCAGCAGGGAACCTGATGTCACTGCCACTAATAGTGGAGATGATGAGACATGTACTGTGGTACAGGAAGGTCTGTCAGGGTCTGTCGTTGGTCCACCAATCGACAGCACACAGCGTTCAACCTCATCTATGCACACACTCATACTGCCAATACAGCCCTCATCACCAATGGCCTTAGCTGAGGGACAGCATACAGTCGGCATCGACCAGGAGAGTGTGGTACCCATGGCACGTGCATCCCCTCACAGCAGCCATAGCCGGATTACTGGAATGGTACCACATAGGCGGATGTCCAGGGGTTCTCGGGGGAGCACCACTGGATGTATTGCCCCTGGCAGACATGCCCCCAGAGGTATTACAACCTCCAGTATGTTCCAGGCTGTAATGCAGGCACAGGCACATATGGAACAGTACACCCGATAAGGACTATGGGCGCAGAGGGCCCATTACACTGCTATCAATGACAACATCCATGATCTTGCAGGTGCCATCTGGAATTACACCGAGGTCATTGATAGCCATTGGAGGGAGACATTAGATGTCCTCCACAATGTGTTAGCCATGAGTCAGGACCACGCGGGATGGATGGAAAGCCGATGCGGAAGCATGCCAGCAACAGCATCAGCTGGCAGTTGTCGCGGATGGACCACAGATCACAGCCGCTCCCATAGTGGCAATAGCAACCCCAGCAATGCTGGGGCTGGTCTGTCCATTGACCATCCTACTAGACCATGTGCACGTGGCACTGGCCAGTCCCAGCAGGGACATGGGTCCAGTCATCATACCTCTGCCTCTGATGATAGCACCCAGTCAGGGTTGGTACCCGATACTGCCCGTAGCACCCCTGCCAGGCACAAGTACCATGTCCATGGCCAGAGACAGTGATCTGTACTGCCTAGCAGGTACAGTCTGTGGCTGTCCCACAACCGCCCGTATATGGCAGCCACATGGTGGAGTTGTGTGCATGCAGACACACACACATTAACCAAACAATTAGGGCTCACACATACACACACACATTACATCAACATTGGCCCATGTTGTACTGTTGTCCCTCACACACACACACACACACACACACACACACACACACACACACACACACACACAGACATGTCGATTGGATGGGTCAGTGTCGGGCTCTGGCAAACCAACAACACATCCTGTGCATATGATGACACTTGTGCCACCTCCTGTCATCTGTCACATTGATGCAGGAATAGGCTAACATGGTTCTGATGCACAGGGTGACATTATAGCAGTGTAGCAATAGTAGCACGTTGCCAACAGGAAAGTGTACTGATATCCTTGTATTTATACCTGAGCAGGCATTATGCATCACAGCTCTGATAGTCATTGTAGCATTGTTTACACCAGTGTTAGGTCTGAGTATGTATTGTCCACCCATGTGCCACTTGGCTGAAGTGTACAGTGTTGCCAGCATGTGTTAGTGAGTGAACAGTACGTGCATGATGTGTGCATTACAAATTAGCAGGTGTACATCTGTGAACATGGTGTGTGCACACTGTCTGCATGTACGTGCATAGTGGACACATGGGATGTGCGACACACCTTGTTGTACACATTGTTAACATCTCATGGTATCTTTCGATGGCCTGTATGCATTATACTAGAGATATGTACTAACATGGGTACACATGTGTGTATGACATGGGTTGACACTATGCTGTGGGTGAGATTGTTAATATCTGTCAATGATCTGCAGTCTTGTAGTATACACCACCATAACAGCATGACTATAACCAATCATTAGATGATGTCCTGAGAAATGACACACAGTTGTAGGGAACTCAGTAAAAGTTGGATCCTTTTGGTACTATACTATAACAGTAACCAGTGGTATTGACCGCCACACATTCCTGGGACCACACCTGTGTGGCATATAGCCCAGTTAAGTACATGCAAACACACTAGGGATATGTCCATCCACATCTGGAAATGCATGCATTGGCCTACACTGCATTCCCCTGCATGGAACGCATATCCTACACAAGGGTATCATACAGACAGATACCTGTTGTCCAATACATGCTGTATAGTCATAAGCCGACTATGGCATAGTCACCCACATTTACTAGACATACTATCCCGACAGTACTACATAGGTGGTAGCCCACAACATGTATGTTGGGTACCAATGTGTACAGACAGGCACGTGTTATGTCATCTGTCCCTTGGTATCCACATATCCATAGGTATTGTGGGGTCCATCAGTGTTTCACATAACACATTAGTGGCCTACATGCATATCCACAGGGCTGTTGTACACCTATAATGACTGTCCATTACTGCCAGTCGTTGCTGTGTATGAACATGTGTGATACATACCCCAGGCAATTGCACTCACTCACAGTACTCTATAGTACGTGTCATGGGTGTGTGTGGCACAGCTGACTTTGGCCACGGATCAATACAGTGGCCGGGCTTGTTGCATACATACATATGTGACCTATGATCTGAAAAGCAGCATTACAATCTGTCAAAGGAAATAAATGTATTCATATAATATGCAGGCTTCACACCTATGTACTGATTGAGGTCGCTTATACACATATTCATTTGCCACACAAATACCCGATGTGTACAATGTACATACTGTTTTAATCATATGTCATACCATAGTAAAAGCAAAACACACACTGCATTGACCACCTGGAGGACACACACACTCAGCGTTTGCAGGATTCAAACCTCTACCTAACTATGTTATGATACTACAGTGATACACAGTAACACGGCGTGCTACATGCTGTACTGGGTGGTTTTTGTTTTCCTTGAATATTTGTAGGATGCTGACATTAGCAGACATTCCAAAGAGGGATGTACCTCTTTTAATGTGTTTTCCTAGTCTCCAAAAAGGCTACTCCTCTCAAAGAAACTCACACACATACCCTCCACACACACTGACAGCGCTTGCAGGATTCAATCCCCTACCTAACTATGTTATGATACTAGAAAGATACGCACTAACACAACGCGTTATATGCTTTACTGGGTGGTTTCTGTTCACCTGATATATTTGTAGGATGCTGACATCATCAGACATTCCAAAGAGGGATGTGCCTCTTTTAATGTGTTTTCCCAGTCTCCAAAAAGGCTACTTTTCTCAAAGGAACTCACACACATATCCCTCCACACACACTAACAGCACTTGCAGAATTCAAACCCATACCTAACTATGTTATGATATTAGAGAGATACGCATTAACACAGAGCACTACATGCTTTACTGGGTGATTTCTGTTCCCCTGGTATATCTGTAGGATGCTGACATCATCAGACCGGACATGGGAATGTGTGTGCACTTTCTTTTGTGCAATCCCAGGAATGATCCATGTGGGTCGGCAAGTATCAACAGCTTGAACAGGACCCTGTGAGTCACACCTTGTGTGATCTATCTGTGGACACATTGACATCCCTTCATATGTCAACACATATCTATGCACAGATTGTTGGTTTTGTAGATACGACATGTGTCTGTGATGTTGATGAAGAGCTATGCAAAGTCTTTGTGGGACATGTGCAGCTCTGTTCAGTGATGTATGTCCTGGGTGGCTGCCTTGCAAATGGTGTAGCATGTTTGGGAACCATGATCTGCACATGAACATACCACAGTTGGTAGGGTTGTGTGTTTGTTAGCTTCCAATAGCCCTGTTTATGACTTCAGCCATGATGCAAGTCCATGGCCTTGCAGATCAGACTTTATAGGCTTACTGGACTATATTTTCCATGGTGTGTTGTGCACCCACACTTGTGGGGAGTGCCATATGTTGCTGTAACACATTCGACGGTTCCAGATCCTGTGGAGTGAGTGAGGCTCAATAGACTGTTCAGGTGCAGGGTCTGTTTGTTCTGTAGTGCATGCATGACACATATTGGGAAACATTGTAATCCAATTGCTGCCATACCTTTGGCTTTGGGGGGAGCTGGTCAGACATTCTGCACGTGATATCTCCTGGTATAATGTCAGGGACTATCGTCAGTGGGAGGTGGTTATGTATATATGGGCCTGTCTGACAGGATGTCGGCATTGTCAGTAAGGTACAGTTGGCCCTGACTCAGGACATATATGAGTGTACATTACTATTTCTGACATAGCTGAAGGACATGTCATGATTCTCAGTCTGGACTCCTTCTCAGCTACTCAAACCTGAGCACTACTCCCAGTTATACTCATTACACACTTAACACCCTACTGATCCTTTGTGATCAGGCTACAGAGTATGTTATTATAACATACTGGCATGTCCAGGGGTCAGTTTCGTGTGTACTCTCCAGACCAGCTAGTGAATATTGTGGTTATGACACAATGTCACATCTGCCTCATGTACACAGACAACCCTTTCCTCCTCCCAACACACTCAGATATATGTGAGAGACGCAACAATATTGACATACAGGAGGCTGAGCTCTCTCGACCCATGACTGGCATGGTCTATCAGGTGGTGGAGGTGACCACACACACCACATATCAGTCTCACATACACCGATAGCGACAGCAATCAAACCACATTATCACACATACACATACTCGGAGGCTCCACATACACTCTGCCTAAGCAGCAGAGACCTCCAAAGCAGACACACAAACAACTGCTACCCCACTACAATACCCACATATCACATAGTTCACAATGTCAGTGTGCCACACAGTCACTGCCCTTTAGGCTAAACAACACACCTGATACACATGTAATGGGTGACACTTAATGTCAGACACACTGACGTTCCACTCACCAGGCCAAACAAGGGAATAGTCACTTAGAGCTGTCTCTCAGGTGCCAGGATCTGCCACATAACACATGCACTCAGGTCACTCCAAGGCAAGTCCAGGACTGGCTCCATCATTGTCCATGCTGGTGCGTACAACCTCAGATGTTCCTCCCTGGACCACATGACATGATACATACAGTAACTCTCTGATCATGTAGCCCAGACCGGTATGACCCTGACCTTGTCTAGTATCTTACACTCACCAAGTATGATGTCTCAGTATACCAACAAACTGATCATGTTTAACAGTTGGCTAACATATTGGTGTTATTCAAAGGGGATACAGTGTCTGTCAGCCTGGGGTGACATGTTTGACATGCCACATAGCTTCCCTATAGACAGCTTGCACCTGTCACCCTTGGACATTTGAATACTGGCTAAGGCACTTGCTGCCACCATACTGCCTTATTTACACGGGGCTCAACAGACAGACCCACCTCCATACACATTACAGAGTACATGACACTGAAGGTAATGCTGCTCAACACCAGATGTATTACCCTCACATTGACCACACTCAGGAATCTCCTCAGTATGGAGAATAGCAATATCTGTGCACTAACAGACACATGGTTCAGGCTCCCACATGCACACCAGCACTACCAAGTTATATTTTGTACCATGCTTTCTGACCACATAACTCGGAATGGCCAACACAAATAGGGGGAGTATCCATATACATCACATATACACATACCTCCAGGTTGGTAGCACTGCACAAAGCATCACAGACCATACATATGCACCTAACATTGTGCAAATCTGCCTTTTGGTTTGTTGCCTGCTACAGACCACATGCACAAACCCAGCAACCACACTCATCTTTCCGGGGAACACTGGACAATATGATGGTCTCCCCAAACACCATTATATTGGGTGACATCATATACACACACATTGACTGGGGATAGTACTCAGGCCCCAACACCCTCGCCCAACAGTTGCTACAATTTGTAGACTCATATGCTATCCACAACCGGTCACCACACCCACAAGATGGGACAACATATTGGATATGATCATCACCAACATGGGGACTCTATGTTCTACACCTATGTTATACCCCTCATTGGTAAGGACAGAACATACTTTATCTCACTGGACATCCATATCCCATCCCCACACCCATCCTGGGTAATCTTGATGAACTTCCCAGAAGCAAACGTCACACTTCTCCATACCACGGTGGTATCCTTCAGAGACCCTGGGTCAGTGGTAAGTATAGCTCAGACTGCTGAATCCTTTACATACAGAGTCTATGGACACCTAGTGGACTGCATGGATCATGCTATCCAAAATAACACCTGGACTCACTACTCCAATGGCAGGGGACCTGTCTGGTGGACCCCAGACATTAATGCGCTATACAACAAAAGGAGGAAGCTAGTACATGATAGAGCACAATCCCAGACAGGGAAGGTATCTGTGATCTGTACTAGCAGACAGCTACAATCACTCGTGTATTTATGTCCGGGCTGCTTCTAATGGACAATTGCACCAGACACATCGGACACTCACAAGGCCTTCTTCAGTTAATTCAGGTACCTGGCTGGACACTCACTGATATGCTGTGTGTTATTGTATACTGACTGAACATACCCTGAACCCACAGACATTGCCAACATCCTGGCAAACAGGTTCAATGCAGATGTCCCCCCCATCCCCCCTAAGGAGGTACTGTCCATCCCAACAGAGTGTAACCTCTCTGACATCATGAATAAACAGGTGAGTGCTGCCCTCCCCACAGTGGACACAACAGCACCAATGGGACCAGACAGTGTCCTGCCTGTATTGTATACAGCCTTCATGACAGACGTAGCCCTCACATTACATCACTGTTCGATATCAGGGTTACTGCAGGATTTGTACTCACGGAATGGCGTACAGCCACTGAATACTGCCATAACAGACCACAGACAATATCAGCCTATAGGGCTAACTAGCCTGTTCTGCAAAGCTATGGAGCATTTTGTAATGGGACTCATGCACATAGACATGGGAAACCTACAGACACTAGGTCCTACACATTACAGCATTGTTGTGGGCAGATCTTGCCTGTTGGACCTGTTTGTATTCTTTAAACAGTTACCAGGTCCATCAGTGTTGGGCTGGTTGTCCACACAGCCTGCCTGGACCTTGCACAACCCTTCAACACAATACCCCACACGGCCATTATGCATAGGCTCACCGGCATCAATATCGACACATATCTCACACGATGGATTGCTACCTGGATCAGGGTTAGCACCCACATGCTCAGTGTGTTGCAGGTACCATGTCTGACTATACACCTGTTACACATGGCATCCCACAAGGCTCAGTCCTGGGACCTCTCTTGTTCAGTATATATTTGTGTGATGTGCAGGCTATCACAGGAGGGATATGGCTGCCCATGTTCGCAGATGACTGCAAACTGGGTGCCATAATCAACTCTCCAGCTGGCACATGCATACTCATACAGGGTCTTACAGAGATAGGATGACTGGTGCCTGAGCCATGGCCTACGACTACATGCCATTAGTTGCATAGTCATCCCCTTTGAGAATGACAACATGCCCACACATTACCACATAGGTAGTAATCCATTACATACGGTAGTAGTTGTTACGGGTTTGGGGACACGACCTGTTCGTACTCTCACCTTTGACAATCACTTTGCCAAAGTGGTTAGACAGTACTTCTACATAGCCCACCATATCCCACATGGTTTCACATGTTGATCACATGTGGTCACTGTGCCCCTATACTCATCACAACCATGCTTGGTTACTATGCCACATTTGGGTTGTACCTTACCCAACACCTGCAGCAACTGTATTGGCCACAAATGTTAGTCATCAAGCAGATGTAGGGACTCACATGGATGCCCTGCACAGTTCAGATACAGTAACTCCAGCTCTACTCAGTCACTTACCACCTACATGGATGTGTTGTGTGCCTGTGGTTTAAGGCAATATCTGACCCAGAATTAATGGATATGCTCCACCTCAGGATATCCAACCCCCTTGGAGCTACACACTCCAGGGACATAAACCTCAGTACATATGTTGATAGGACATGCTGGGGGACAGATTATTATCCGTAAGGCTCCACTCACTGCAGAGTGTAGTCCCAGTTTTGCATAAGCAGAGCCACCCAGTGACCACCTACAGGTGACATCTTGACAAGTGGATGGGAGATCATATGTGTACCCATAGGATATCTTCTGAGTCCCTGCTAGACAGAGGCACAATACACTAAACATAAATAGGCTATCTTGTGTGACCTACTATTCATGGGCACAGTGTTCTGATTTGACTGGGTTGCAGCAGCCAAACACACTCTGGCTATGCTTGAACATGCCCTAGGGCAGATAGCCTAGTATCAACCTCTGAACCTATGACAATGTTCATGATGCACAATGTTTATTGCTGATACTGTTTGCAGGCTTTTATCATCTTTGCTTTCCCACTTTCTATGAACTGCTTAGGTATCTGCGGAACATATTTGATTATGACAGGGTTCCACCATATTATATATGTGTCTGTTGTCATATAAGTGTGTGCACAGGGCAGATTGCTAGATAGTGAGAGGTTCCTGGGTTAACACATGCAACTGCCTGATATGTGTTGCCCACTGCTCTACTCCAACATGGCCTAAGTGTGTGAGCATGCCCAGTTCAGACTGTCAGTGTTCTGTTGCCTGACATTTATCTCAAGTATTCAAGTGTGTGAGCATGCCCAGTGTGACCTTTCTGTATGTTGCTGTCTGAGGTCCACTACATTTGTTGATGTATGTGTACATGTTCAATATTAACATTTGTACTGTGTGTGTTGCAAGTCAGGTTCTATTCTTACTGCAGGACTCACCTTTGTGTCATAACTCGACAGGGATTATGCTGTGCCTGTAGGGTTTCCATGGAATACTTTACATAGACTTATCAACATTTCTTCATACAGGTTAACCACTGCAATACTGTCATGGTTTAGTGGGTCAGTACTATGACTATAGTGCACAGTATCCTTGGTTCGAGGCCCCTCATCGCTTATATTTTCATACTGAGCAGACCAGACTGCTTAAGGGCCAGTGGAGCAACTATGAGCATGTTGGCTTTTGTTCAGCTATGCCCTACTTAGGCCCAGCTTGTCCAACATTGCTCAATATTAACCATCATTGCTGTACTTTGGCAAATATTACTCAACACTGACCACATTTGTACTAGTTGGTGTGTGTGATTTGGTTTAAATATACTACATAGTGGTAAATGCAGTTTAGCACTGCTTTATATTGCTTAACACATGGCAATCATGCCTCAGGTGTTGATGCAGGGCTGCCTATGTCGGATGCACATACTACACTCCCTATACATGTTTGACTGCAGGTAGTGTCAACGTATGCATCCCTTTTACTATATGTGCGGGTCAGAGAGAGGTATCATTTCCAGAGTTCCTACTGAGCCAGTGTATGTGCTATGCATTGCCTCTTTGCCAAGGCCAAGGCATACTGGGCACGCCTCCTTCTGCCTACTGGGGCAGGCTCAGGTTGTTCCTCCTCTGAGTCACGCTCTGCCTGTGATGGCCCTGGCAATGGTGGGGGGCTGTTTGGCCCAGGCCTATGCTGTTCCTGCTGCAGCTGTTTTTGCAGGATCATATTATGTAGCATAGCACATACCATGACAATTTGGGTACATGTAGTTGGTGAGTACTGCAAGGCTCCACCAGATGTGTCCAGGCACTGGAACCGTGACTTGAGCAGCCCAAACACATGCTCGATTACATTTCGTGTTTGTGCGTGTGCCTCATTATGGCGTTCCTGTTCAGATGTGTATGTGTTTCTGATGGGTGTCATCAGCCAAGGCTACCCAGCATCCCCCACTAGGTGTCCATGTGGGATGTCCCCATTGGCAAATGTCTGGTACAACTGCGTTAGATGCCAGATATGGGAATTATGGTAGCTTCCAGGGCAGCCAGCACACACATTCAGTATTATGCCCTGGGCATCACACACGACCTGGTAGTTGATGGAGGGGAAGCCCTTGCAGTTGAAGTAGACCCTACCCCGCTCACTGGCTGGTGCTTTGATGTGTATGTGCATGCAGTCTATTACACCCACTACCTCAGGGTATTCTGCTATTTGCTGGAAGAGATGTACATTGCTGGCCAATACCTCACGGGAATTGGGGAAGTATACATAATCACCGACATGTGCTGACATGGCATCCAGGAACTGGTGCAGTACCCTGGATGCTGATACCTGTGATATTCCCATCATATCACCAGTTAGTCTCTGGAAGGTACCTGTTGCTAATATTCTTAGGCCAAGGCCAACACATACCTTAGTTTCCACTGGGATGGGTTCCCCTCTGTTGGTTCTGTGTGTGAGGCGTGGCCTGCACAGCTCAGCAATTTGCTGCAAGAGGTCTCTGTCCACTCAATAGCACTCCACTATCTCCAGCTCATGTAGCCCATGGTAGATTACCCTGGGCCTGTACACTCTTCTCCGTCTCCTCACTGTGGGTTGTCCAGCAGCATTTGCATCATCACCACCCTCAGCATGTTGCATATGTCACCTTATAACAGCAGCCCCTAACATGTTTTGCCTCAGTACAGCTTTTTTCAGTTTTCACTGCTATTAGCTTACTGCAGTGTTGCAGTGTCTCTTGAGAAAAACATAATGAACTGTTGTTTGCAGTGTTTTAAGTGCTGGGCTGGGCTGGGCTAGTGTTCTACCTGGGTAATTGCCTGATTCTGATTGTTTTCACCTGCTAGCTCTGCTAGTACTCCATGGTAACTTCCCTACTATTTGATGTGCTTCCTTTTTCCTTTCTGTTTCCTGAGGGGGAGCGCCACGCACACAAGCGCAAACACGCGCACAGCAACTAACACGCACGCACACATGCTTACACGGACTAAAACCTGCTTATTCTTGTTAAAATACGTGCACACAGGCGCAAACATGCTTACAACTGTTTACACAGCCTTACATATGCTTACTCAAGCTTACACATGCGCACACACGCTTACACGTGTGCACACTGTCTTACTCGGGTGTACTGGCGCATACACACACGCATGCATGCTCAGCAAGAAACTTTGGTGTTATCCACGGCATACACCTTCCATTTCTTGACTTTACCTGGCCTACCTGTTGACACACCTCTTTCAATAATATGCAATTGTCGGCTGACACATGACACTTTGCTCCAATGAGCTTCACTCCTTTCATACATACCCCCCTCGTGATGTCACCTATCTTCTACATTGTTACTCCCCTTATCTTACTCCTACACTCCACTGACTGTGCTCATTTCCTATGTAAACTTGCAATTCACTATCCTAACTCTCATTTGCATAGGATTGCCTACTAATGCTTAGTTACATCTCTTAGACTGAGCTTCCCCCCTTAGCAACCTCTACTCGGTGGCCATGTTGTCTTCAGCCTGCCATTCACTTGCATTGTAAATTCATTTTAGGTATAAATTCCACATTTGTGTATCGTAATTATTACTTTTCTGGTTTTTAGGGCGCAGCGCATTTGCCCGGTGCAGCGCTACAGTTAAACCCCGGAGATCGGGATGAAAAAAATATATATTTTATTTCTATTTTGAATCACTTCCCATTGCCAGTGGCTGTATTTTTGGCCATTGGCATGCTTTCTCCTGTAAATGCATGCTCTTTTTGTAGCTGTCACGGCCCCGTTTTGCTATTTGCAGAACTGTACTCAGTTATCAACTAAGTACATTTCTGCAAATAACACTACTCCTACTCGGACAGGTTCGGGTTTCCTGGATAGCAAATTTACCTCATTTGCATAGCTTTCACCTGCAATTGAGGTAATTTGTATATCCAAGCCCTGTCCGTGTAGGTCAAGTTTAAGGAGCTCTGTTACACGACCCTACAGGCTCTTTCTGGATCACTCGGCAGACATGTTGGCTGCATGGAGTCTTACTCTACTCTTAGACTCTGTGCAAGCCTTCGCGAATCTGGCCCAAAGCTTTAAAACAGTGGTAACAAAAAGATTACAGCAGTTTACAATTTCAGTCATTTGTGGGTTCAAGACAAATTGGGCTACTGTTGGCCGAAGGAGAAGAGGAGGGCGAAGGCGTGCCCAAAGGCAGGAAGATAGGAGGAAGGTTAGGAGTGTAGCAGTGAGGGTAGGAACTTTGAATGTTGGCAGTATGACTGGTATAGGAAGAGAGCTAGCTGATATGATGGAGAGAAGGAAGGTTGATATATTGTGTGTGCAAGAGACCAGATGGAAGGGAAGTAAGGCCAGGTGTTTAGGAAATGGGTTCAAATTGTTTTATCATGGTGTGGATGGCAGGAGAAATGGGGTAGGGGTTATACTAAAGGAACAATATGCCAAGAGTGTTTTAGACGTGAAGAGAGTGTCTGACCGAGTGATGTTTATGAAGCTCGAAATTGATGGTGTAATGATGAATGTTGTTAGTGCATATGCTCCTCAAGTTGGGTGTGCGATGGAAGAGAAAGAGAAATTTTGGAGTGAGTTAGATGAAGTTGTGGTGAGTGTACCCAAGGGTGAGAGACTAGTGATTGGAGCGGACTTTAATGGGCATGTTGGTGAAGTGAACAGAGGGGATGAGGAAGTGATGGGTAGGTATGGTGTTAAGGAGAGGAATGCAGAAGGTCAGATGATTGTGGATTTTTTGAAAAGGATGGACATGGCTGTGGTGAATACGTATTTTAAGAAGAGGGTGGAGCATAGGGTGACGTACAAGAGTGGAGGAAGATGCTCACAAGTTGATTATATACTATGTAGGAGGGCCAGTCTTAAGGAGATTGGAGACTGTAAAGTGGTGGCAGGTGAAAGTGTAGTTAAGCAGCATAGATTAGTGGTATGTAGAATGACGTTGGTGATCAAGAAGAGGAGGAGGAATGTGAAAGCTGTGCCAAGGATTAAATGGTGGAAGTTAAAAAGGGTGATTGTGAAGTGGAGTTTAGGGAAGAGTTAAGACAGGCACTGGGAGGCAGTGGAGAGTTACCGAATAGCTGGGTAACTACAGCAGAACTAGTAAGGGTGACTGCTAGAAAGGTGCTTGGTGTGACATCTGGACAGAGGAAGGAGGACAAGGAGACCTGGTGGTGGAATGAGGAAGTACAGGAGAGTATACAGAGGAAGAGGCTGGCGAAGAAGAAGTGGGATTGTCAAAGAGATGAAGAAAGTAGACATGAGTATAAGGAGATGAGGCATGGCAAAGAGAGAGGTGGCAAAAGCTAAGGATAGGGCATATGGAGAGTTGTACGAGAGATTGGACACTAAAGAGGGAGAAAAGGACCTGTACCGATTAGCTAGACAGAGGGACAGAGCTGGGAAAGATGTGCAGCATGTAAGGGTGATAAAGGATAGTGAGGGAAAGGTACTCACAAGAGAGGAGAGTGTGTTGAGTAGATGGAAAGAGTATTTTGAGAGGCTGATGAATGAAGGAGAGAAGGTTGGATGATGTGGGGATAGTGAATCAGGAAGTGAAACAGATTAGCAAGGAGGAAGTAAGGGCAGCTATGAAGAGGATGAAGAATGGAAAGGCTGTTGGCCCAGATGACATACCAATGGAAGCATGGAGGTGCTTAGGAGAAATGGCAGTGGAATTTCTAACTAGATTGTTTAATGAAATTTTGGAAAGTCAGAGGATGCCTGAGGAGTGGAGAAAAAGTGTTTTGGTACCTATCTTTAAGAATAAGGGTGATGTGCAGAGCTGCAGTAACTACAGAGGGATAAAACTGATTAGTCACAGCTTGAAGTTATGGGAAAGAGTAGTGGAAGCAAGGTTAAGAAGGGAGGTGATGATTAGTCATCAGCAGTATGGTTTCATGCCAGGAAAGAGCACTACAGATGCAATGTTTGCTCTGAGAGTGTTGATGGAGAAATACAGAGAAGGTCAGAAGGAGTTGCATTGCGTCTTTGTAGACTTGGAGAAAGCATATGACAGGGTGCCTAGAGAAGAGTTGTGGTATTGTATGAGGAAGTCGGGAGTGGCAGAGAAGTACGTAAGAGTGGTACAGGATATGTACGAGGGTAGTGTGACAGTGGTGAGGACTGCAGTGGGAGTGACAGATCCGTTTAAGGTGGAGGTGGGATTACATCAAGGATCAGCTCTGAGTCCTTTCTTATTTGCAGTGGTGATGGACAGGTTGACAGATGAGATCAGACAGGAGGCCCCGTGGACTATGATGTTTGCAGATGACATTGTGATCTGTAGTGAGAGTAGGAATCAGGTTGAGGAGACTCTGGAGAGGTGGAGATATGCTCTAGAGAGCAGAGGAATGAGGGTCAGCAGGGCTAAGACAGAATATATGTGTGTAAATGAGAGGGAGGGTAGAGGAATGGTGAGGATGCAGGAGTAGAGTTGGTAAAGGTGGACGAGTTTAAGTACTTGGGATCAACAGTTCAGAGTAATGGTGAATGTGGAAGAGAGGTGAAGAAGAGAGTACAGGCAGGGTGGAATGGGTGGAGAAGAGTGTCAGGAGTGATTTGTGACAGACGGGTATCCGTAAGAGTGAAAGGGAAGGTCTACAAGAGTGTAGTGAGACCAGCTATGTTATATGGGTTGGAGACAGTGGCATTGACAAAAAGGCAGGAGTCAGAGCTGGATGTGGCAGAGTTAAAGATGTTAAGATTTGCAATCGGTGTGACTAGGATGGATAGGATTAGGAATCGGTATATTAGAGGGTCAGCTCATGTTGGACAGTTTGGAGACAAAGCAAGAGAGACGAGATTGCGTTGGTTTGGACATGTGCTGAGGAGGGATGATGGGTATATTGGGAAAAAGATGCTAAGGATGGAGCTGCCAGGTAAGAGGAATAGAGGAAGGCCTAAGATAAGGTTTATGGACGTGGTGAGAGAGACATGCAGGCGGTTGGTGTGACAGAGCAAGATGCAGAGGATAGGAAGAAATGGAAAGAGATGATCCGCTGTGGCGACCCCTAACGGGAAAAGCCGAAAGAGAATGATGATGTGGGTTCAAGACAAAACAAAGATTAAGCATTTACAATGCACTTTTTAGGTTTCATTTTGTAGAAAACTAAGATTTAAGCAGGTGCAATAAAAATTGTTAGGTTAAAAAGTTATAATTCTGTAGAAAAACAAAGCATTGCTGCAGTAAATATATAGTTTATTGAGTGGAATAGTGGGATAAGAGAATTATAAGATGTCATTACAGTTGGCTTATTATTTGGTGTCTGGTAATATATGATAAACTAGCCTGTAGGAAGTGGAGAATAGGCTATGAGGGGTGGGAGCAGGAGCATTCCCATGAGGATGTTAGATGTGAATGCAGTGATTTTTTTAAAAGCAGGGAGGTTGGTGGTGATACGGATGGAGGGAGGAAGGGATTTCCATAGGCATGCCAGGGCAAAGGACAGGAGGTTTTGTCCTGGAGAGTGAAGGGGTTTGTACAGTTCTATTAGGTTTTGGTTATGAGATCTTAGGTGTCTTTGTGGTAGGTGCATTTTAAAGGTAGAGCTGAGAGAGGGACAGAGGGAGGGATGAAAAATTAGTTTGTGAGCAAAAGTGAGCTGAGTATAGGAGAGATAGTTGGAAAGCTCTAGCCAGTTAAGTTTGTGGAAAGATGCACTTTGATGGGTAGATGATTTGTGGCTAGTGGCAAATTTGGCAATTTTATTATAACAAAATGACAGTTTTGTTTTGAGAGATGATTGTAGGTTTGTTAGGAGAGGGGCACCATAAAGGAGGGAAGGGATGAGAAATGTAGTAGCGAGAGTGAGCTTAGTAGATGTAGTGTGGAATCGATTGGGTCAGTAGAGCATGCCAAGTTTTTGGTGTTTTGTTTTATGTTTAGTTGTAGGTGGCTATTGAATTTAAGCTGGTTATCAATCTGGACTCCTAGTAGTTTGGTTTCAGATACCAGTTCAAGAGGTGTGTTATTCTGGCTAGTGATGGGGAATAGTTTTCTATCAAAGGTGTTGGTTTTTGAGGGGGTAAATACCATACGTTTGTTTTTTGATGCATTGAGTGTTAGATGATTGTCCTTCATCCACTGCTCTGTGGTACAGAAGACATCTTGAGTCAGTTTTAAAAGAGCAGGGATGGATGTGGCTGCACAGATAATTGTAGAATTATCTGCATATTGAATAAGTTTAGCTTGAGGAATTGAGTGGAAGAAATCATTTATGAATATATTGAAGAGGAGAGGACCCAAAATGGAACCTTGGGGGACACCAGTGGGTGTGTTAAGGAAAGAGGAGATGGCGTTTTTCCACTTGACAGCTTGTTGCCTGTTGGAGAGATGGCTGGTGAACCAATTGAGAGAGGAATGGAATAGGTTTAGGTTAGATAGTTTAGTTAGGAGAAGGTTGTGAGAGATAGTATCAAAGGCCTTAGAGAGGTCAAGAAAGAGGGTAGATACAGTAGAGCCAGAATCTCTGGCTTTATTTACAGTTTCCAGGAAGGAAAGGAGAGCAGTCATGGTGCTGTGGTTGAGTCTGAATCCGTGTTGTGTGGAAGTTAGTAAGTTATTATCTAAGAGATAGGGAAGGAGTTGAAGATGGATACATTTCTCTAGAAGTTTTGATATAGGAGAGAGGGTGGCGATGGGACAAAAGTTAGTAATGTTGTTATTATTGCCTCCTTTTCTACAGGGGAATGATGAAAGCCCTTTTTCAGAGTTTGGGTACAAGCCCTTCTTGGATAGACCGATTGATTAGGATGCTGATGGGGAAGGCAATGGCTTCAGCAGTTATGCTGAGGAAGGATGAGGGAATGTTATCAGGGGCGTTGGTGCATGGTTTTAGCTTTTGCAGGAGTTTTCTTATGGTAGAAGTAGGGATGGGTTTTAGGGAGAATGGTGGGAGTTGAGAGACTGGAGATGAAGGGGGTGACAAGAGGGGGGATGCAGAAGTAGGGGGTGAGGTGTTATTAGAGAAGGATGAGGTTAGTTTGGAAATAGAGTCTATGAAAAAAGAGTTGAATTGGGTAGCCAGGTCTATATCTAGTGCATTTGGGTCTGGGCTTGGGTTTTCTGGTGAGCCAGGTTTTAGGAGGGTAGTGATGCCTTTCCAGAATTTTTGAAGATTGGTTTTGTGGTTGTTTTGGAGTAAGGAGAAGTAATTCTGTCGATCTGCTGTGATAAACTTTTTAACGGTATTGCAAAGTGTTTTGAATTCATTAAGGGTGGTGGGAGTTTTATTTCTTTGGTAATGTGCCCAGGTTTTGTCTCTAAGTCGCATGGCAGTTAGTGTGTTTTTTGTTAGCCAGGGGGTGGTGTTGTTTCTTATTCTTTTGGTTTTTATGGGGGCAAAACTATCCAGCAGTTTTAGGAAAGTTGTATTGAAATGTGCAATAGCATTATCCAGAGGTAGAGTTTTTAGGGGGTTCCAATTTATTTATTTTAGGGAGTCTGAAAAGGTTATTGGGTTGAAGATTTTTAGGTAGCAAGTGCTGATGTAATTATGAGTTACTTGTAATGGAGATGGAAGACATCTGGTGAAAATGGGAAGGTGGTCACTGAGGGAATCAGGAAGAGTTCCACTATCAGTGTAGTAGTGGGGGTGAGAGACTAAGATCCAGTCTAGGGTACTGTCACTGGAGAAGTCTTTAGAGGGCCTGGTAGTGAGGTTGATGAGCTGAGAGTACTTATATAAGTTGATGTTTAGGGGGTGTGTAGGGGAATGAATGGAAGACCAATTTGTGTCCCCAATGATAATAGTTTCATTACTGATATTGGTAGAAAGCTAGGATAGGATATTCTCAAGTACTGAGGTATTGTCTCCGGGGGGGTGTAAAGTGAGGCTATGCAAATGTGTTTGTGCTTATTTAATTGAAATAGAGCTAGTACTAATTCTGCATCAGAGAAGTGACGAATGGGTTTGTTATAGTGAGTAATGGATAGGCTGGATGAGTAGCGTAGAGCTACCCCACCACCCTTTTTGTGGGCCCTGTCTTTTCTGATGATAGAGTAGTTTGATGGTACTATTTCAATATTTTTTATATGAGGTTTTAACCAGGTTTCAGAAATAGCTAAGATGTCAGGTTTGTTGTGGAGAAGCCAGGCATGGAGATTGGGGATTTTGTTAGCTATGCTTTGGGCATTTAGAGAAGCTAATAGGATGGATTTAGATGTAGGGGAAGTGGTGTTTGAGCCTGGGTTAAGGTGTATATCTCCAGATAGAAGTATGGTTATTAGGTGTTGGATTATGCTGATGAGATGTTTGGATTGCCTTGTTTGTATGTTGTATATTGTCAGGATTGTGTGGATATTGGAGGATAGAGAGGGGTTAGAGAGCTTATAAGTAGAGTTTAGTTTGTAGTGAAAAATAGATGGGTGTTAATGGGATACAGTCCAGGGGAGATTGAGACAAATGCGTGTAAGTGAGTTGAAGGGAGTGAGCTGGTTGTGTGTAGTAATGGTGTGTGATTTGTGGAGTTTGGCTGGGTAAGGTAGTGGATATAAGTAAGGTTCAGAAGTAGTAGTAGTTGGATTGAGAACAATCTAAGTTTTGTAAGCATGTTGAGGCTTTGATAAAGTAGAATATGTAGTGTAGGGAGAAGGGTTAGAACTAGATATTGTGCTGTTAAATATGAAGGGAGGTGTGAGAAGATGGATTATAGGGAGAGGGGGTAGAAGATGGTGGTGAAAGGGGAGGGGTGTAATAGGTAGAGAAGAAGTAGGAGTGGTTAGGGAAAGTGGAGGGGTGTAATAGGTAGAAAGGAAGTAGGAGTGGCTAGGTGAGTATACGTGTAGATGCACTGGGGGTTGGGTGGAATTTGGGGGTAGGGTAGGGGAGCAGAGTGAGCCTGCAGGGCGAACAGAGCGGGTAGAGCAGAAGAAGGAAGATTCTGCAGAGACAATCTGTGCATAGCAGATTTCCTGAGTCACTCTTGGTATTTACAGGTGAGTAGGGTGTGATAATGCAACTATTTGGTAGCTGAGGGATAGAGTGAAAAAAATGATAGAAGTATAGCTGGATAGAGGGGGGAGAAAAGCCCTGAAAAATAGTGTAGTACAGCAGGAAGATTGGAAAGTAGTCAGAGATAAAGTATGGGGAAAGTGGGGTAAGGATGCAGCACAAGCCTAAGGTTAGACTGCTACCTAGTGGACAATGAGTAGGGTACAGCAATAGGTAGCTGTAGCAGAGATAGCAGATAGAGATGGCTTAGATTGTAGTCAGTGAGGAGAAGGTCAGTATTTAAGGGGTAGGAAGAGGTATGGCTACTGGATTCCTGGCTCGGTCACTAAAAATATATACAACACTAGATAATTACAAAAAGGTTCTGCTTATCATTTAGATCTAGGGAAGAACGTACTTTCTTATTCACTTTGGACTCTGGAAAAATGTGCTAGGGCAGCAGGTTTCTTTAAAACATAACCTAGCAGACCACTTGGATCCCCGTTTACCCACAGCCTGCAGACTGGCTATTATTCAGCAGAATGGAGGACAGCAACAGTAATCCATCTGCACAAAAGGAGGGGGGCATCACCTGACCCTGGGAATTATATGCCCATAAGCTTGACTAGCCTCATCAGCAAGGTCATGGAAAGAATCATTATGGACCTTATTTAACAAGGACATAGGTAATCTCCAAACTCTGGACCGAACCCAGTTCAGATTCATTAAACGTAGATCATGCCTGTTAAAAATGGTTGACTTCTTGAAGAAAGTCACTAAGGCTTTGGACAAGGGAAAGGCAGTGCACACCCCCTATCTTAACATAGCCCAGGCATTTGGCATAATCCTGTACTCAGGTATTATAGAGAAACTTTCCAAATTTGTATTGGTCCCTATATTACCGGATGTATAGTGAACTGGCTCACGGACAGGCACATACTGTCAAAGTGAGTGACTTCACCTCTAGAAAAAAAGACTAATCACCAATGGTGTACCACAGGGTTCTGTGCTAGGCCTCTTACTGTTTCTCAGAAGTCCAGGCAAACTTGGATGACATGTGGCTGATGAAGTTCACTGACAATTGCAAATTGGAAGCAATCATTGAATCCCTCAATGATGTTAATATACTGCAGATATGGTTAATGCAGACAAATTATTTATTGGTGTCAAAGCCATGGATTAAAGCTAAATGCAAAAAATACATTATTCCCTTTGACAAAGTTAACATCGTGGCTAATTACATTATTGACACCATCCCACAAGTGTAGACCCAGTGGTATGTGATGTTGGTACTCATGTTGACAGCAATCTGAACTTTGACCATCACGTATCCACAGTAGTAAGGAAATCTTTCTATGCAATGCATCTTATAAGTAAAGGTGTTGCATCTAGATTTAAGGATGTCATAATTCCATTACAATCGTCCCTCATCAAACCAAAAAATTGAGTACTATGCTCCCTTTTGCATGTGCCTCACCAGACACCTGCAACAATTGGAGAGACTACAGAGGTTTCTCATCAAGAAATTACAGGGTACACAAAATACATCTTGCATAGTAAGACTGAAAGCCCTGTCACTGTATTCTGTCTCCTACAGGTTGCTAAGGGGTAACATGTGCCTGGCTTACAGGACAGTCTCTGACCTGGCCCTGATGGAAATGCTACATATTCGTAAATCAAACTGCATGAGGGTCACTTGCTCCAGGGATATTAACCTAGCATCTGACATAAACAGGTCATGCTGGAGATATAGATACATCTCCCAGAGATTGCCACTACTCTGTAACAAGCTTCCAATTCATGTGAAACAGAGCCCCTCTCTGACCCTCTTCAAACGCAACCTAGATTGTAAGCCAATGACCCTCCTGGACAGAGGAGGTTGGTATTAACTATTATAGACCTTCACCTTTTGAACTGAAAAAAGCGTTCCATCAAAATAATACCTCAAAAAGAACTGAAGCTTGAGAATGCTGATGTCCACGGATGCCAAAACACGCTCACTATCCTCGCACTCAACCCAACTCTCCTGGGATAGTGTGACAAAAATATGAAACCTCTCCAAACAATAATATGGAAAAAATCTTCACTTATTAAGCCATACATTTGGATAAAAAATCTTCATTTAATGTAACCTTTTGTACATTAAATGAAGATTTTTTATCCAGACGTATGGCTTAATAAGTGAAGATTTTTTCCATATTATTGTTTGGAGAGGTTTCGTATTTTTGTCACACTATCCCAGGAGAGTTGGGTTGAGTGCGAGGATAGTGAGCGTGTTTTGGCATCCGTGGACATCAGCGTTCTCAAGCTTCAGACTTTCACCTTTGCGAACTCCACTCACCTAACCACCAACAATTGGGGCAACTTGGGATAAATATGGCTAGGCTTATGAGGGATCTAGCACCATTAGTCTAGTAACCTTATTTGAACCTATGAAGCATTCACCCACACCCCCACACACATGCTCTGATGCCCTAGTGCAACCATACACACACATACATACAGAAAAACGCTTTCACTCATCCATGTATGCACAAACACATACACACACAAACACATAAACACACTAATGTGCCCACTGTACTTACCTCTAGTCATGATATGAGCAGCTACTCCCCTAGAAGTGAATGGGTGAACACTTTCTTCTAGAGAATTTATTTAATTTATTTACACTTTGGTGACTGGGTTAGTCCCACTAGGACAATGGCTTCTTTTCAGAAGAAACCTGAAGTGTTATTCATACTGACTAAGGGAAGTTTGGACATAGCACTGGGAAACTTCCACTTCACTTTTCAATAAGTGCTGTAGGATTTTTTACATCCACATGAACTACCACAAACTTAGGAAGAAGGGACCTTGGTTTGCTTTCTCATCTAAAATCCTTATGCCGCATTATGCAGCCAGTATTGGGAAATTAATCCAACTACCTGGTGTGGAAATAAAACCCAGATATTTGATCTTCCAGCTCCAAAAGGAAATGTGGGGGTGCCGGGGGGCTTGTCCCCCTGCTTACATGTACAGTACTGTGTGTTTTGTTGTTTATTTCTTTTTGTTTTGTGTAGTTTTCCATCAGGGGAAGAATTCAGTGTTTTGCGTATTGGTATTTTGGGTTTTCATTGCTGTGGAGTTTTGTTCTTCTGGTCTCGAGATAATGAAATTCAATATTCCAGTATTTCAAGCATCAGAACTGAACCCAAATTTAGCACTACAACTGCTACATGTAAAATTTATCCACATTTTACTAAACAATTTGCACTTAGGACAGACTGCTGTACCAGGCTAACTCCTGTAAGCGCTGTGGCTGGAATTCAGTAAAAAGACATGCATGCTACATTACATGAAATATATAAGTAAGGTAGCATGCAAGCCTTCATGGATGGTCCCTCAGTATCCTCTGATTCCATAATAGTGCTCCACAATCCTGCACCATTCCACAGTGTAAGCAAGTATAAAGGGTCTATATTAGATAAATGAAAGTTTATCTAAACAAAAGCTGCAATGATCGAAAATCTAGGACCTGAAACTCACAATTGTGGGGGGCTGTGCCTCCCACACCCCCCGCTAAATATATATTCCAACTTTGAGATCGCAGTACAGTGAGGAAAGGGCAAATATTCCGATCTTCACTGTACCGCAATCTCAAAAAAAACATAACGAGGTCCTGGATTTTCGATCATTGCAGCGGTCATTTAGATAAACTTTCATTTATCTAATATAGACCCAATATAAATTAAACATCATGCCATGAAAAAACTGGCATGTTTCTTGGTCCATCTACTTAAACTCATACCTCTCTGCAATCATACTATTACAATTTGGTGCAGATGCAAAGGAACAGAGATACCTATAAAACCTGATTTAAAAGCACATTGTAACCTGTGACAGAATACAGCTGTATGCTGTGGATAGCAAGTTAGATGTGAGTGTTTACAGGCAGCTTATACCCTTGATGTCCAGTACAGATGGTTCCTTTTTTCTTTTCCCTTTCATTCTTTATGGAAAACTGCACCTTCTAGCCCAATATCCATCGCAATTTTCTTTAAATATGACATTAAAACTTTATCGTGGGAAGGATGCCTATAATTTCTCACCCATAACACAATAAACTTGTCCTTGTGCACATCCTTGAGAGGGTGTCCTCATCACATACTTCACGAGTTACACACTAGTATTACAAACAAGTGTGGCAATACTATCCAAGTAGTTTATAAGTAGTAGTAATGCATCACTGTGCAAGGAAGAGGAAATGGAGCATGTGTTCCTTTCAGCTACATTATGTGAGGTAAAGGATCAAAGCCTCTGTTCTCTTTCACTTACACTATGACCAAGCAACAGAATGCCTCATTGATGTATATATCAACAAAAAAGGCACAGATGGAATTCATTTTGATGAGCTGATTGATACATAGTCACCTTACTTTACAAATGATTCAAATTTTCTACAATTTGTTTACATTTTATGATACCCCTATAACAATACTAGTTTGTAATGGAACAATAGTCTTATATATTCATTTTACTCACACAGACATAGGGACAAAATAAACTTTTTACATTACACTCTCTTTTAGTTATACACAGTCACTGAGGTGATCTGGCCTTCCCATGATTCTTCATTGTCTGTTAATATACTGACACCAAGACATCTTGCCATGTAAAGGATTTAATGAGGTGCTGTTTGACATGACACCACGTTTCTGCTGATCAGGCTTTTCCTCTTTCAGTTCATAGTCACTAGAACTTAGAATTTTGCCATTTTGGTCTGCTGCCACTAAGGAAATGAATGTATCATAGCCACCATGTGACTAAGACTCAGAGAAGGTACTGTACAAAGTTTTGTAGATATTGAAATTCACACTGACTGAGATTAGTAATTATTTTCAGGGTAGTGAGTAGGATTTTAACTATTTAATGCCATCATTGTCACTCAAGTTAAGTGCCTTCCATTCCATTTCTTCTGTAGATCCTTACATTTGCTTTTACAAAATGAGATATTGCCTCTTCTGCAGTACCAGTGACCCTTACCTTCATTTTAGTATAAGAATGCTTTGAAGCAACTTTGCAATTCATTGTCATCCTCATTAATACTGTTTCTTTTTTTCTAGCAATAATAAAAAAATATCATAATTTTTGTAGGGCATTTTTTTTAGTCAGCTGCCTGTTATTTGACTTCTTAGGCACATTTTATAAATTCTGTGACTAAAACAATGTACATATGGCAGGTAATCCTTCTTTAAGTCTTACACCATTTGAAGATGAAATGGAGATAGTACTACTTCTTTTACAGTTAGATATTTTCCATATTCACCCAGTTAAGGACAATTGTCAGACATTGGTGAAATTTCTCATTTTCAATATTTGCGAAGCTGAACTTCACCTGCAGTTGGCAGAAGTGTCACAATGAACAAATAAACAAGTAAAATCTATGTAAGGCTATCTCCATAACTTATACTAATAATTTAAATTGTTAAGTCTAATATGCATTGTTTTGTAGTGTTGAATCTGCTAGTAGGATATCCCCACCACCACACTCACGGGCTTTTTACTGCTGAAGGTGAAGCTACATTAACACTTCAGCATATATCCCTCTTATCAGTGTAATATGTCCCTGAAAAGACATTTAAAAGCCCATAACTATAAAAGTAGATGCTGTGACTTGAGACAAGTATTTGGAGTTCACTTGTCTTTATATCTATGAATATCCTACCTCACTGATTGCTTATGGTGGTAAGCCATCTGGGGGGAGGGGTTCTTCCCAATCTGCTCACTCCACTCACTCTGCTCCCCTGCCCTTCCCCCATATCACACCCTCCCCCAGCACCTCTACTCCTAGCCTAAGCAAACCACTCCCCCTCATTCCTATTATCCAATTAAAAACAACTCTACCTTGTCCACACCTGCATTTCATGCACACCTTACTTTCTTTCATTTAGCCAAACTTATCTGCTCTGCCTTACATCCATCACCTTGAATTTACATGCCCTCTGCTATAATTTTTGCATCCTACTCCACTTTACCATCACAACAAAATCACCACCTGAAACTATTGTACATTAACTCCAGGCTTACCACCTTCTCTTCTACTATACACACAAACTAGCACTGCACCATAATTTTACTACTGATCAATCACATCTCCCCCACTCATCCTTATCACAAACTGCAAGGTAAAACACCTAACCACATTGTTAAAGCCCACTCTGAAGTCAAAACATTTCCAACCTTACCTGCAGCTGCACACATATAACATCATAACAATCTCTATTTACACATGACACTACATTGAAGCACACAAATTCCACTTTTACTATTTTTAAACCCACTATCACAGTTGATATGCTCCTCCTAATTTGCCTAGCATCTTTACTCTTAATTCTCAACCTCACTACAGCTATATCTTTGCATACCCCCACACACCAATACACATCAACAACCTCCTCTAACCCTGTCCCCAATAAACAGCACAGCTTCTCGCATATCTCCTCCCAGCTTTTCCCCTATAACCTCCCATTTTATTCAAGCCACAAACTGGCATCCTCACCTCCAGTGAAACCATACTTGGCACCAGCACCCTCACCTAGGAGCAAAAAACACTTCCCATGGTACACATTCCTCATTACCTATCTACTCAAATGTGGAGGCATACTTCCTAACCCTGGCTCACCCTCTAATCTTAACCACAAGAGCGACTCCAAAGATTTAAACATACTTATTCTTAACCTTAGAAGTATATGCAATAAAATAGCCTCACTGCATGCCTGGACTGGTCAAAATAAACCTGACATACTAGCTCTTACTGCAACATGGCTATACCCCAATGTAAAAGACTCAGAAATAATACCTCCAAACTTTTCAATAACCAGAAGAGATAGATCTAAAAAAGGGGGTGGGATAGCACTTCTATATCCCTCTACACTTAACATCACACCCTATGCCATTAATATACCCATCTTTTCCAATGCTGAGGAAGTAATCTCATTTTTGAACCTCAATATATCAAAAGGAATTTGCATAATAGTAATATAGATCCAACCAGGTAACAATATACCAGTGTTGGAAAATATTTTATCCTGGACATCCCAAACAATAAACCTTGAAACAATAATATTAGGAGACATAAATATAGATTGGCAAACCATACCTTCCGACTCACCCACAAATAGTATAAATCTGTATGGTTTTTCTCAGCTTATCAATGCTCTAACAAGATACAGCAAAGATCTTACCTGCCAATCCACCTAAGACTGGATTCTAGTATCCCGCCCTGCCAATTACCCCTCTTCTGGTACACTGTCTAACTCCCTGAGTGATCATCTACCAGTTTATTCCATTAGAACAAACTCCCAACAACTAAGAGTACACACTATAAAATCAGTTAGGAACTCAATTAATTTTTGTCAGCATAAATTCAACAATCTCTTACAGGGAATAGACTGGACACCCCTTAAACAACTACCCCTTAGTGATGCTGTGTTATACTTTAATAACACCTTCCTTCACATACTTAATACACTAGCACCCATTTGTATAAAAAGAATCAAAAATAATTCAGCACCATGGCTCTCTAAGGAATGTAAACATCTGATGAAGCAAAGGGACCTAGCCTGGTCAACCTATTAAAGACAAAGTGACAAAACTAATCAACAGAGATAAGAAGTCATATTATTCCCAGCTTTATCTCCAGCATAAAATTAACCCCAGTAAATGTTGGCACTCCATATCTTCTCTACTTAACCATGGAAGAAATGGAGAGCACACCCTATCACCAGATACCTCTCCAACACAAATAGTTGAAAACTTTAACAAGCACTTCATAAAATCAATTTTGGACCTATTAACTAACACCCCTAATGCTGGACCCCCCACTTTTCAACCTATTCAGACACTAACCCCAGGCCATCAACTACTTCTAACCCTGTCATAACTAACCCCCTACTCAACAAAATGTCATAAAAACCCCATTCTCATTTCAGCCCATTCCCACTGACACCATTAAGAAACTGCTACAGAAACTAAATCCCTGCTTTACCTCAGCTGACAACCCCCCCATACTACCTCAAACTAGCTGCTAACTCAGTTGCCCACCCAATCAGTATCCTTATAAATAGGTCTTTATCCAAAACAGAAGTACCTGCCATATGGAAACAATCTCACATCAGCCCCATCCACAAAGGAGGCAACTCTTTTGATCCACCCACTTTCCTTCCTATATCCATCTTGTCACCTATATCCAAAATTCTTGAGAGAGGTATCCATCAGTAGGTAATGCAATATCTATTGCAAAGCAATCTTTTAACAAAAACCCAATATAGCTTCCAACCTAGCCACAGCACAGCTACAGCCCTATTATCTTTTATAGACACCATGAACAAGGACAGAGATACAGGATCCTATACAGAGTCAGTATTCCTTGATCTCTCCAATGCCTTTGACACAGTGTCTTATCCCTTACTTTTGAACACACTGTTTTAACTTAGGCTTCTCACATAACACAGTAACATCGTTTCAGAGCTACCTCAATGATCATAAACAAGCAGTGAAATGGTCCAATGAACTCTCACCCTTCCTCCACAACCCTATTAGAGTCCCCCAAGGCTCCATCTTAGGACCCCTACTCTTCAACATTTTCACAAACAACCTTCACACTGCCTCTCACCCTGGGACCCTCATTCAATAAGCTGATGATTTCACTATAATCTGCACTGCTCAATCACTATCAGAACTACTTTCAAAAACTCAGTGGCAGTCAAATCCTGGCTTAGAAATGGCCCAACTTTTTCTTAATCCAAAGAAGACAAAACTAGTACTCTTTCATTCCAAAATACCTCCTCTGTCACTGATCATTTCAACATCCTTGCATCTGACAACACTGTCATAGAAATAGTGCAAGAAACTAAACTTCTAGGTGTTATCATTGACAATAAACTTTCATTTGATCCCCATATACATCAAATATAAAGAAAACTCATCAAAAACTGTGACTCTTATATAGAAACAAACATTTCTTTACTGCAGCAACCAAAACTACTCTTGCAAAAACATTTTTACTTCCCTTCCTTCTTTATGGTGCATCTATCTTAACTAACCTACAAAATTCTACCCTAAGCAAGTTGGAACAGTGATACAACAAAATTGCAAAGTTTGCCACAAACTCTAAATATCACACACACCACTGTAAACCACTCCTTGAATTAAACTGGCTTGAACTCCCCAACCAACTTGCCTTTATTCAACTATCTACCTTGCACAACCTTATTTTCAAGCCTACTGCCTGCCCTGCACTAGCCAGTCTAGTCACACCTTACACACCAAATCGATCTCTACAATCAGAAGACAAAAATCTCTTAGCTATCTTAAAACCCACAAGAAAACCTGGTCACTCTCTGTATTCATACTCTGTCTGTATACTTTGGAATTCACTACCTCTAGCTACCAGGTCTGTGCCTGGCCTAACCCATTTCAAAGCCTCTTTGAAAAATCATCTCAAAAATACATAGCTCTGCTCCTGCATAAAACCTGCCTAATGCTCAGGTCTTCCTCTTCTATCACATTTCAATCCTTCAAAGACTGCAAGATCCTAAGGCTCTTCTAACTCCTTCTCTGCTTCTATACCACACCCATAAGCTACTGCTCAGGCTTTATTGCTTCTATTCTTCTTAACTCTCTCTCACTATATATCTGCATCACTAACTTTCTGACTGCTATTTTCCTAACTGAAACTAACATTCTGTTTTGCATGTACTATAACAGTCAATGTCTCACATTGCACTACCTACATACTACTTTTTTGGACACTGTCTACATCATGTATGGTGAGAGTGACTATTATTGTCTGTAATGTTTTAACTGTATAGAATTGTTTAGATGTGTAGCAATATATTGCAACATCCTGTAGCAGTTTGTTCTTTCAACTTATTTTTTGTATAGTATTTCTAATGTAATTTGTATTGTATTGGATTATACTGTATTTGTATTGTACTGTATAGGTTCATAGGTTCATAGGTTGGTACTAGGCTATTGGCCCTAGGGCCTATGCAAGCCTAGCCATAACACTTCTCTGGATATTTCTTCCCACAATATTTACTTCTCTGGACTCCTGTATGTGGAGCTTTTCTCCCCAGGCCTCTGCTGAAAACGGGTTCTGTAGATCCAGTCAGACCACCCCGGTAAACAAATGTCAAATAGATAAATAAAATATATTTTAATAGCATGAATGGTTCCTTTAGCTTGTCATTCACTTTGTAAATAATAAAGATTTGATGTGGCATGCCTTAATTCCTAGTTTTGCAAAAAAAAAATGTGAAAATGCCCTTAAAAAATGCAAACTATTATCAGAAATCATTTGTTCAGGTATACAATGATGAGAAAGTGTAATTTTAAGAACATTGAGGTCTGTAATGTGTGAAGTGTATTTCAAATGAACAACATCAAGGTATGTTGAGTAGGAATTTACTCAAACAAAATAATATCAACTCTTTATTGGAAACTATTTGTTCTCATTTTATGCCATATAAGTCCGGAATATCATATGGAATTGTTCATTTACTATTTTAGTTACTTGACAGTGGAAAACATTTTACAGTTCTCAGTAGTATTTCTATTTGTTCTGACATTTTTGACCAAAATAAGACATCCCATGCCTTTTCTTTATACTTCCTTGCATTTAAACAACATAAATAGATTTTAACAACATATTATAATAACACAATATCATATGGTTAAGAATTACAACTTTTCAGACTTGAACAACAATCTGTGAATGCTTCACAATTTATCACTGTCCAGAAAATAAGTTTAAAGACTTTGAGGTAGTGCCAATCTTATGGGTAACCATTTGAAATGTCCGGACCCAATAGAGCAAGTCCTGAAATATTGAGACTGAATGGCTGAAAGATCAGACTTACGTATTTTAAGTCTGAGATGTCATTTCTCAAAATATTCCTTTTTCACTGAAGTATGGTGATCTGGGAATTGGTATATATAAATTTGGGGCTGTGGAGGGGTGGCTTGACCCTGACATAAGGGGTGCAGGAGGCCATTCCCCCTGCAATAAGAAATTTTAAGGAGTAGCTCAAGCTTTGCTGTTTTCACTGTTTAGCAAACGTTTTTGTTGCTTCCACTGTTTAAGTATTTGCTAGAATTTTTTCAGTTTTAAAGCTATCGGTTCTGCCTGCTCTGGCTTTCCAGCCAAGCAGTACTTAATTAACTGACCTGTTAACTGTTTAAATCATACTTTAGAGCCTCCTGGGTGATTTTCTGCTGTTTTAAATGTTTTTTTTTTTTTCTTAGTGTCTCAGTGCTATTTTCCTGGTGTGTCAAATATTCTCTAGAGTTTTTCACTGAAACTAGGGTAGCTAGTAGCTGTAGCACAGTCCAGATCCAGGCCTTCTGCTTCTAGGGTTGCCACCTTTCATTGTGGCTAAAACTGGAGTAAGGCCACACTCCTTGCATCACCACTATCCACACCATCTGCCCTTTCTCCCACCCACACCCCTCCTGTTTTGGGACATCACTGTGACATCACTGAGCAGGGAACGCCATCTTTTCCAGTTCCTAATGCCTGCTTTTGGCTGATTTACTATGCTCTTCTGTAAAAAAGCATAGTAAATCAGCTGATTTACAAACTCCGATAGTTTGTTTCCTTTTTTGAAACAGAATACTGGAGTTTGTACAGTGTTTTCCGGACTACCGGAGAATCAATTTGATTTCTGGATAGTCCAGAAAAAAATGGAGGGGTGGCAACCCTAGCTGCTTCTGGAACTGTTTATAGTGCTTTGCTTGTTCTGAGCATGTTTATTTATTTATTTATTTTATTTTACATTTGTTGACCGGGCTAGTCCAGCTGGATACATATCCATTTTCAGCAGAGGCCCGGGGAGAAAAGCTCCTCGAGAGAGCAAAACAATGTTTGACGTTAATCAAATAAAAACAGTAAATAAATTCAAAGTTTAACAAATAGAAGTACTATATACAATTAAGCTATTTTATGCAAAAAAGAACATATTGAAGTAAGTAGTTGGGTAAAAAATAAGTAAAATGTACAGTACAGGAACACACTAGAAAGAGGTGTGTTAACATAAGATACTAGAGTGACAAAGAGAGATATTAAGATATAAGAGAGAGTCCAAATTAGTTGAAAGACAAGTTAAGCTTCTGGATTCCAGTATGCAGGTAGATTATGCAGACATTAAGATTTAGAGATTTAGTGAGAAGACAAGAGATGTTAGTCTGGGTTAAGACAGGTGCATAGCCAATGTGTTTTAAGGTAGGATTTAAGCCTGATTTTGAATTGTGTAAGTGATGGTAGTGAGGTTAGGTCACTGGGAAGAGAGTTCCAGGATTTACCAACGGTGTTAGAGAATAGAGAGTCCCCTGCCTTGTTGTTCGCTTTCTGTGTTAGTACTAGCATTTTAGTAGCTGAGCGCAGGGTATTAAGGTTACTGTAGGGGATGATAAGGTTGGTAAGAATTGGTGTGTTACTAGGCTGATACAGGATTTTATAGGCAAATATTAATCGATTAAGTAGAAGTAGGTTAGGTAACTCTAGCCAACCAAGATTTTTATAATTAATACAGTGGTGGGTCCTAAATGTAGAGCCAGTTGCAAATCTTGCAATATTGTTGTAGGAGACTACTAGTTTGTTCATATTGGTTTTTGAGAGGTTAGTATATATAGGGGAGGCATAGAGGAGGGTAGAGATTAAGTGGGTCTGGGCAATAGTAGATCTTGCTAGTGGGGTAAGAAAGGATTTGATTCTATATAGTGAGCCTAGTTTTTTGTTAACTGTTTTTATGGTATTGTTTATGTGGGCTTCAAAGTTAAGGTTATTGTCAATTAGTACCCCTAGGAGTTTTGTGTTAGAGTCAGGGGATATGATAGTTCCGTTGTTAGAAGTGACAGTAAAGTTTGAGGTGTGTGTCTATGGGTGGGAGTAAAAAGTAGAAGTTTGGTTTTTTTAGGATTTAGGATAAGACATTGATGTTGTAGCCAATCCTCAACTGTGTTAAACACTTTTTGGGTAAGAGATTGCAGGTCTGCTGGATTTGGGGCTGTGCAGATTAATGTGGAGTCATCAGCATATTGTATTAAGGAGGCCTGAGGAATAACAGTGTACAGGTCATTGATGAAGACAGAGAATAGAAGTGGTCCAAGTATAGAACCTTGGGGGACACCTAGTGAAATGGGGAGATGGGGAGATAGGTTGTTCCCCCACATGACTGCTTGTTGCCTATTGCTTAAGTAGGATTCAAACCATTGTATAGAAAGAGTATCAAGGGACAGGTTTTTCAGTGTGTTAATGAGAAGTTTGTGGTTAACCATGTCGAAGGCTTTGGAGAGATCAATAAAGAGGGCTGAGGATAGAGTGTTGTTATTGCGATTTTTATTTATACAGTTGGAGAAGGATAAGAGGGCAGTAGTAGTACTGTGAAATGGCCTGAAACCGTGTTGGCAGCTAGCTAGCAAGTTTTTGTCTATAAGGTGTTTTAACAGTTGCATATGAATGCATTTCTCCATGATTTTGGCCAAAGGAGAAAGTATGGCAATAGGTCTGTAATTGGATAGATCCATAGAGTTTCCACCCTTATGAAGGGGGATAATATGTGCAATCTTCCATGTGATAGGAATTGCACCTTCAGATATTGTTCTGTTAATCAGAATAGAAACTGGGTAGGCTATTGCATCTGCTGCTTTCTGTAGATATTCAGCAGGAAGGAGATCGGCAGCAATGGTGGTAGGTTTGAGTTTTTGCTGAAGGGTACGGATAAGGGATGTAGAGATGGGTTTGAGATGAAATGGGGGAGGTAAGGTAGTATTATGGGATGGTAGTGGAGAGCTATTGGGAGATAGTTGGTTGGCAAGAGACTGAATGGTTTCAGTGAAGAAGGTGTTAAAGGTTCTTGCTACTTCCTTTGGATTGTCCTGGTCTGCACCTACAGGTGGGGGGGTGACAGTACGACCTGGGTGTAAGAGAGTATTTATACCTGCCCAAAATTTTTGGGGTTTACTTTGCTGTGTATTTTGAAGTTGTATGTAGTACTTTCTTTTATCTAACAGTATTGATTTTTTTGTGTCATTTCTTAACTGTCTGAACTTGATGTGATCTTCATGGTTTTTGGTAGTACGCCATAAGGTCCAGATTTTATTTCTAAGTAGCATTTTTTGTTTTGTATCTTTTGAGAGCCAGGGGGCAGGTTTGTTTCTAGTTTTAATGGTCCTTATTGGAGCGAGGAGGTCGAGAATGTTTAGAAATTTACTGTTAAAGTAGATTACTGCTTCCTCTAGGGGTAGACTTTTAAGGGGTTTTCCAGGACATCTTGGATTGGAAGGGGCCTTTCTGCATTTTTGTCAGAGAATTCTGTCGACTGGGATCTGACTGGTAAAAGGAAGCTGGTCTAGGGCTTGGAATAGGCATCCTCATTGATGGTTTTGAATTTCATTAGAGTTTTTTTTTTTTTTCATTAGTAGCTTCTGATATTTAGGCCCTGCATATGAGCAGGTTTCTGCTTGTTTGCACGATGTGCAGCACCAGGCACTACCACACAATTGTGTGCCAAAGCCAGAAAATTAAATTCAACAAATTTTCCTTTAAAAGCCAGGGAGAAACATCCATTTGCTGAGCTCCTCTATGACCATTTCTGAAAAGCCACTCCTAGTGGCAACAGTCTTCAACCTAGCATTATGGACTGTTGGACTACTCTTATACCTCCTTTCAACCTGGTTGACTAGGGTCTCTTGAGGCAGTGTAGCAATTGCCTCATGTACACAGACAACCCTCTACTAATAACACAGTCTAGTACAGAGTGTGAAAGATGTATTTACATCAAGAATCTAGAATCCATGCTCTCTCTCACTCAAAATTGTAACACAGAGAAGGTAGTCAACTTACCCAAGAGTACATATTCACATAGTGCCACTACTCATAAACATACCACTACTCACACACACAGTATGCATCAAACACGTAAATACTGAAACACCACAGACCTCCAAAACACAAGTCTGCTACAGCTAACACAGTCTCCACAGCATCCATGACACATATTAGTGTCTCACCCACTAAGCCCATATGGTGTAACACACAGAAACTAAGTTTTCTTGTCAATGAAGACTCAATAGTGAAATACATGGATATCCCACTCACCAGGTTGGACAAGAAGAAAGTCACAGTCAGCTATCTGTCCAGTGTCAGGATTCCCCAGATCACACATGCACTCAGGTCTCTCAGCAACAAGTACCTTTATGACCCTGTCATAGTTCATGTTGGTGTGAATGACCTGAAATGTACTTAGATGGACTACATGAAGAGAAACATGGCTAAGCTCTATGAGTATGTGCCCCAGGCAGGTATGTCACTAGCCTTGAGCAGCTTAATACCCTCACCTAGAATGATGCCACAGCATAAACATAAAAATGACTGATTTCAATATTTGTCTTAGTTTTTGGTGTCATTCCAAGGAGATCCAGTTCCTGTCTGCATGGGAAGCCATGGTCTACAAACCTCGCTGCTTTGGCAGAGACAGTTTGCACCTGCCACATCTAGGCTTTCGGCGGCTGGCAAAGGCTGTTGTATCTTCCATGTTCATTTGGATTACCAACGTGAAATTAACCAATCAGAACAAAATAAGGGTCATAGGTTCATAGGTTCATAGGTTCATAGGTTGGTACTAGGCTATCGATCCTAGGGCCTATACAAGCCTAGCCATGTCAATTCCCTGGCTATTTCTTCCCACACTATTTGCAGGAATAATGCTGTTAAATGCTAGAAGCTTAAACCAAAAACTGTACTCCCTGGAAGCACTTCTATCACTAGAAGATGTAGATGTCTGGGCAGTCACAGAAACCTGGTTTAAGGCCTCAGAGAGTACCTGACACTTTAAGGCTACAATGCCTTCCACACCTTTAGACCACAAAAGGAATGTGTGAAAACCAAAGGAGGCAGTGTTTCAATCTATCCAAGAAAAATGAAAAAAACAAGTTAAAACCAAAAAAAGAATGCTCCAACAACTTTCGCTAGATTCCGCTCGAAAAAAATGTATTAAGTCCAGCTCGGTAAAATGAGTAAAGTTGTTTATTTAAGTCAGTTTAAAAAACAATCGCTTTTCGTTGGAAACTCAATCCAACTTCCTCAAAACACATAAAGAACAAGCAAAACAGTGTCTCATCCCTTCTATTCATATTAAATATCCCCCTAATTTAAAACTAATCACATGATTATTATCAATTAGCTTAAAGGCACAACATGAATTTAAAAAGAAACATTAGAAATATACTAACAGACCATACAATGCTCTCAACTAATAAATTGCAGTATGTTAAATATAAATGTAAGTATGATACCAATCGAGTATCATTCCTCAAAAAACATTACTTTGCACACAGTTAAAAAATGGAAAAAGGCTTAAATAAATCTAATATACCCAATCTAAGTTCTGCTCCTTTCGACAGCTCTGTTCACCAATACAAGTGCAGCAGCCTCAATAGACCCAATTGTACTGTATATTAACCTCCACCCAAGTACAAACATATTCGAATTGCTTCCATGGGGCTGAAAAGACTCAATATCCCTTGTGGTTATTAAAATTAAAATTACCTCTTTACTGGTTCCAACGACCCTGAAGGAATGGACGTATATACTAAACTACACGTCCAGAATCAAGGTCAGAAGGAAACGGGAAGAAACAAACCTAAAACAACACAAGCCCCCTATTTTAAGAACCTGAAAGATGATTGACTGCATACATGAACATATATTGTCCTATTACTTAGAGTGCAAAGCTCACAATATACTCCGGACATATATAAAAACTGTGTCCGTGCAACACACAAATGCAACACAAATCAAAATAGACCCCAGTCTTACTTAGATACTGGAATATAATTGTTGTCTCCATACGCATAGGGTCCTGTCAGACCAAATCTACCTACCATGTGTCCTAGGGTAACAGTAAACAAGTTTAGATTTCGATACATTCGAAATGAAACCAACTCTAGATACCCTCCACAAACAGAACAACCTAAAATCAGACCCGCACCTAGATCGGTGTGGGTCAAAAGGACGCCTGCTTTTCTGAACCATGATGAAACTTTCTCTATTCTCAGCTATACCAGGAAAACTAAACGAATAAATAATACAGACGTTTATCTTGACACCTGAAAAAGATTTAAAACAGGTGTAATAAAATAATTATAAGGTATGATGTTAGCAAAAATAAAACAGAAATTAGGAAATTGGTAAAAATTATTAACAATTGTTAAAAAACTGTTAAAAAACTAGTGGGGACTAATATTAAATCCCCACACCACAATGATAATAACCCTCGACAAATATAAACATATACTGTGTGTATACGACGTCCTTTAAAGAATATTATTAAGCCAAAAGCATATTAAATTCCAAATAGGAATCATAGAAAAAGACATCTATGATTGACATCAGAGGGGGTCTAAACAGGTTGTTAGGACATAAAAAACAAAGAAAAGGTTATCCTAGCTTAAGACACAACTGGGAATAACTTAAGACTCTATTATGAAAGCAGGTCAGACCACTGAAATCTAAGACAACTCTCTAACTGGAGGACACATGGTAGGTAGATTTGGTCTGACAGGACCCTACGGGTATGGAGACAACAATTATATTCCAGTATCTAAGTACGACTGGGGTCTATTTTGATTTGTGTTGCATTTGTGTTAAAAAATTAAAAAAAAAAAATTGTTAAAAAATTGTTAAAAAACTGTTAAAAAACTAGTGGGGACTAATATTAAATCCCCACACCACAGTGAGAATAACCCTTGGCAAATATAAACATATACTGTGTGTATACGACGTCCTTTAAAGAATATTATTAAGCCAAAAGCATATTAAATTCCAAATAGGAATCATAGAAAAAGACATCTATGATTGACATCAGAGGGGGTCTAAACAGGTTGTTAGGACATAAAAAACAAAGAAAAGGTTATCCTAGCTTAAGACACAACTGGGAATAACTTAAGACTCTATTATGAGAGCAGGTCAGACCACTGAAATCTAAGACAACTCTCTAACTGGAGGACACATGGTAGGTAGATTTGGTCTGACAGGACCCTATGGGTATGGAGACAACAATTATATTCCAGTATCTAAGTACGACTGGGGTCTATTTTAATTTGTGTTGCATTTGTGTGTTGCACGGACACAGTTTTTATATATGTCCGGAGTATATTGTGAGCTTTGTACTCTAAGTAATAGGACAATATACGTTCATGTATGCAGTCAGTCATCTTCCAGGTTCTTAAAAATAGGGGGCTTGTGTTGTTTTAGGTTTGTTTCTTCCCGTTTCCTTCTGACCTTGATTCTGGACGTGTAGTTTAGTATATACGTCCATTCCTTCAGGGTCGTTGGAACCAGTAAAGAGGTAATTTTAATTTTAATAACCACAAGGGATATTGAGTCTTTTCAGCCCCATGGAAGCAATTCGAATATGTTTGTACTTGGGTGGAGGTTAATATACAGTACAATTGGGTCTATTGGGGCTGCTGCACTTGTATTGGTGAACGGAGCTGTCGAAAGGAGCAGAACTTAGATTGGGTATATTAGATTTATTTAAGCCTTTTTCCATTTTTTAACTGTGAGCAAAGTAATGTTTTTTGAGGAATGATACTCGATTGGTATCATACTTACATTTATATTTAACATACTGCAATTTATGAGTTGACAGCATTGTATGGTATGTTAGTATATTTCTAATGTTTCTTTTTAAATTCATGTTGTGCCTTTAAGTTAATTGATAATAATCATGTGATTAGTTTTAAATTAGGGGGATATTTAATATGAATAGAAGGGATGAGACACTGTTTTGCTTGTTCTTTATGTGTTCTGAGGAAGTTGGATCGAGTTTCCGATGAAAAGCGATTGTTTTTTAAACTGGCTTAAATAAACAACTTTACTCATTTTACCGAGCTGGACTTAATACATTTTTTTTCGAGCGGAATCTAGCAAAAGTTGTTGGAGCATTCTTTTTTTTGGTTTTAAAGTGTCAATCTATATTAGAGATAAATTCACCTCTCATCTAGTTAGACTGGACAACTGCATGGAGTTACCCACTGCAACCTGGACCTGGAGTAAGACCCCCATTCAAGTCCTAACCATTTATAAATCCCCCTCCATGGGTCATGACACCCATGAAGCCTACTGAGCCAAATGGAAGACAACCCAAATTTTACTGATCACACTGGTTATAGGGAATTTTAATTATCCCACCATCAAATGGGAAACGTATTCTAGCTTAATCTCACTAGCACAAAAATTACTTGACTTTGTAAATTCAAATGCCCTGAAACAAATTGTCCATACCCCAACAAGATCAATAAACATTCTAGATCTGGTCCTCACCACCATGTCAAACAGGTGTTCTGCTGCAACTGTTGAACCCTCATTAGTTAAAACTGACCACAAATCAGTCACTTTCAAACTGACACTAACACCAGAACTCACAAAGGGTGAAATCAGACTAAGAAACTTTATCAAGGCAAACTATTCCCTCCTAGGTGAAGGTGTAAATACATTCCAAGTCCCACCCAAAGGTGAAAGTGGTAACTAAGCCAAAGCTTATACTAAAGCCCTGTACAATCACTTGCATACATTTTAAACTCAGATGTACCAGATAGAATCAAAGTCAGAGTCCCAAGGAAAATCAAGCTGCCATGGTGGACTTCCAGCATCAACAAACTCTACAATAAATGCAAGCCATTGCTGTCCAAGAAAGCAAAGAGAAAGACCCAACAGTGTAAAAGCACCCTCCTCAGCCTTAACAGGCAAATAAGACAACTTCTCAAATCCTGCAAGAGCTCCTTTAAGAGAAACCTAGCAAGTATTGCCACGGATAACCATAAGGCCTTTTACAGCTGCCTATGTAACCTTAATGGTAGGACTGACCCAAGCATGTGCAGAACTGGTAGCCAACAGTATCACACATACTGACCCCACATAGATAGTGAACCCACTAGTGGATAGGTTTGGTAAAAATGTCACTCCCTTACCCTTCTTAACTTAAAACAAAGCCTCCCCAACACCCCCCCCACCTTACATATCTGAAGAGCAGCTCCTCAAAGCCCTGTCCAAGGCAAAGAGCATGGCCTCTATGGGACCAGATGACTTCCCAGGCTGTTTTCTAAACAGGCTAAAACATGAACTAGCATCACCACTAAGTAGCCTTTTCAGTTAAAACCTAACAATAAGCTTTGTTCCTGTGAATGGAGAACAGCTGCAGTTATTTCTCTCCACAAAGGTGGCCTAGCAACAGACCCAGGGAATTACAGACCCATAAGCCTGACCAACCTTATCTGTAAGACCATGGAACATATCATCATGGACCTCATAAATAAAGGCATAGGTGACCTCCAAAACTTGGATCCTACCCAATTCAGCTTTGTGAAGGGCAGATCCTGACTGTTAAATCTGGCACATTTCTTTGAAAGTGTGACCAAGGCCATTGATGAGGGCAAATCTGTGCACACAGCATACCTTGACTTGGCAAAGGCTTTCAACACAATCCCATATTCAGGCATTACTGATAAACTTAGCAAACTAAATGTAAACCCCTTCATTGTAAGATGAGTTGCCAAGTGGCTCACAAACAGGACACACACTATCAAAGTGGGTGACTCCACATCAACCAGCGGACCTGGTACCAGCAGGGTGCCACAGGGGTCAGTGCTGGGACCTTACTGTTTGATATGTACTTCTCAGAAGTTCAGGTCAAAACTAAAGGATTGTGGCTGACCAAGTTTGCATATGACTGCAAACTAGGTGCAATCATTGAATCCCCAGATGATGCCATCATACTCCAGGAGGGTTTCACACAGATCAACGACTGGTGCATTAGTCACATTCTCAGACTGCATGCAAAGAAATGCATCATCATTCCCTTTGGCACAAACCATGTCCCTTCACACTATCAAATCAGCAATGACACCCTAAGTACCCATGAAGTGGTAAGGGGCCTGGGATCACAGTTTGACCGTGACCTTAACTTCAACCACCATGTGTCTACCATTGTAAGGAAAGCTTTCCACATAGCTCACTTGATTAGTAAAAGTATCACCTCAAGAGCAAAAGAGGTTATAACCCCCTATACTTGTCACTTATCCATCCCATAATTGAGTATTATACCCCATTTGGTGTGGTATGTACAGTACTAAGCACCTGCAGTAATTAGAGAGACCTCAGAAGTTTCTAACAAAGAAGATCAAGGGTCTCCAGTATGTGCCTTACATGGACCGACTAAAGTCCCTGTCACTATACTCTGTATCGTATAGACTTCTGGCTGGCCTACAGTCCAACCCAAGACCCAAACCTAATGAACTTATTGCATATATGTAAATTAAATGGGTCTAAGGTTACCCATTCCAGGGACTTAAAATATGGTCTGCAACTTAAATGGGACTTGCTGGAGGGACACATTTATCTCCCCGTGACTACCACATCTTTGGAACAGGCTACCAGTTCATGTGAAACAGAGCATCTCTATGACATTGTTCAACAGAAACCTGGATGAGTGGATGGGGCAGCATAAATTCTTACCGGGGATAGTGCCCATAACTCTCCTGGACATTTGCAGTAATCACTAATGCAATCTTGGATATTGACTAGTACTTCTACGGTATCACATTGTGTTGAAAGTGCTAAGCTTAAAATAACCTCTAGGTCGATAGCCTAGTAACCTCCTATGATCTTATGATCCTTTGACATTCACTCTTCTCCTGCAGATTTGGTCTTTTTTTTGGCATGTCGCCACTTGGCATATAAAGTGCCAACCAACATTTCAATGGAGATTTGACATTATGTCTGAATATTTATACATAATGAACTTGCTCAGCTTTTCTTTGGACATGAATAGCTAAGATATAACGCACAGAACTTTTTTTTTTTTTTTTTTTTGCAAGAATGCCACAACTAAATACTATTGCAATGTGCATTTGTTTGTCTGGTTTATAATTTCCTTAACTTATGTCTATATAAATACAATAACATTATCTGGAGTATAGCTGGAACCTTAAACAAAGACTTCATAAAAATGCTTTGCAGGGGTTAATCATATGACCCTACATTAACAGTTCTGCCATATCTGTAGTCATGGAACTTTTGGCATCAATATTTGACTGTCAAAATCTCCTTTACTGTCTATGTACATCTATTCTGTGCTTCAGTTAAACTTCTGGACTCATATGCAACTGTACTGCTTTCTTAAAGTCTGAAGGCATCAATGTAGGAGCAATGGGTTGAAATACATCAAAAAAAGTTAAAACTGGAGTGAATATAAGAGGATTTTTAATATTTCAAAGCTTTTATCTTGACCTGAAGAGTAAACCAAAGTGATGCTGCAAGCAAATAGCTTTTAAGTGCCACTATTATAACTGAGAGATTAGGAATAAAGTGTAAAAGATATTAAATAATTTCACTCAAATATTGAATCAAAATTATCTTGCAGTTTCTGCATTTTGTTAGTAGTATAAAATTTCTTAAAATCGGGTTTTTTACCCCCAGAAATCAAAATATGATCCATATATCTGACATGAGATTCACATATCCAATATGTGGCTTTATTTAGCTTTAGTTTTTTTTTTCCAACTTAGTCTATCCATTTATTTAAGTAATCTCATATCATGTGCTTGCATGGTATGACATTTCACATCATGTAAGTCTTCAGTTATTTCAGCAACTGTCTTTGAAATACTTTGTGTACCAAAGGAATTGTATGCCCTCCCAAAAATATCTCTGCCTGTAAAAGAATCGAAAGTATAAAACTTTGAGTTAAATTTGTCAAGCTTTGTTTGCCTAGAAACTTGGTTTGTATCCAACACTTACAAATATTTACCAATAGGCATGTCTGAAACTATTTCTTAAATAACCAGCAATAGGCATTGTTCACCTCTGACTCATTTGTTTAAATCTTTACAGTCCATACATATCCTTATTGAATTTGATTTTGCAATAGTCACCCAGCTGTTTACCCATACTGTCAGTTCAGTTTGCTTATTCATTGAATCAAGTTAAACCATTCTTTTTAAATCTTGCACAATCTTTTTTTCTAAAAGCAATATGTACCTTTTAGAAGCTGATATCACCTGATGAGCTTCAGGGGAAAAATGCAATATTTCCTACATAAATATGTTCACACATTAAATAAATAAATAAAAATATTTAAAAAATAATATTAAAATGTAACCATATACCGATTTTAATCCAAATTAGCTTTGGGTTTACTTTCTAGCTGTTTCATTTTCAGAGATGTTACTTATCATTTTATTAACATTCTGAAATTTGCAAACAATTTGGTAAATTGCTTTGCTATTTTTACAAGTGAAAGAAAAGAGTTCTTGTCCATGTTTGCAGCTGTTGCCAGACTGATTAGCGTGTGCAACATTCACGTAGTTTGGTGATGGCAAGTTACTGAAAACTATAAAACCTTTACTATGGCTAGAAGCATTCAAAATAGACCTCTGTGAATGTCTGAGCTTTTTTTATATGAAAACTATGAATTCTGTCATCCTGCCTAGTTTATTACAGCTGGTTATCTTCTATGTGTATACTTACAATGAAATATATTCTGACCCAGTGATTTCAAATTATAGCCTGCACATAGAATTGCAGTACACTGAACACAGATTCAGAAATGGTACATTCAGTTTCAAAGCAGGCTTAACAGTAACATATTTGCCTTGCATTTTATTTTTTTCTGAACACAAAGCATTTTCAATGCTGCAATAAGCATTTCAATTGAAGTTGGGAACATCACAGGTTTTACTGTCAAGTTAATATATATCTACAGGATCTACATGATTTATTTTGTTTACACACATTCAAAAAATGGTTGGACCCCCCCCCCCATACATGCAGACAAATCCTACAACTCTGTAAGCCTTGCTCTATTTTTTCTCACTGTGGTAACCATCCCACATGTATAAGGCATTATAACTAACTATACATTTGATACTAGGCATCTTGGATTTCTTAGTGGCATTATTTTTTTCTATTTCATTTATGAATTGTATGCCTATTTTTTTTTTAATTTTATAATCTGAATGCAGGCTTTATTTTGTACTCTTTAAGTTCCTCTTGCAACGATTTTAGCTGCATTTTAATTATTTTACTCACATTGTGCACATCTGCTGTTTTACCAAGAATTAAATTTTATTTTCTCAGTCATCTACTTCTGACTGATGTTTTATAATGCTAGAAGTAATTATATTCCTTATTATTGAATCACAAGTCACTAAACACATCACTGACTCACTCTGCTCATAAGCAGAGTTACATAAGCATCTATACTCTGCAGAGCCTCTTGACTTCTAGTGAAAACTGCCTTGTACTTGGAAGACTTTTGTCTTACAATATGCCTGAAACTTTTTTTTCATTGCTGCTGATTTGTGTTTTTCATCGTATTTAATGTTAAAAGTATGTCTTTATAGAACCCTGTAACACCAAACTGTGTACAAGCAGCTGAGCTTGTTACTAATAATGAGCATTCTTATTAGTTGAGCTGGCTTGCAGCACTTGATGCTTTCCCCTTTAATTTTGTATTTACTGAAAAATTATTTAATGATGATGGTGCTGCTTGTTGAAATCAAAGTCTGATTAATGCACTGAACTTTGTAGACTAGTAACCTTTTCAGCACTGTATTAACTTATGCGCATTTACTAATAAAATAACTTGTCTATGCAACAGACAACCCGTACAGTACTGTTACAGTTTACAACTTTTAATGTGCCATGTTTAGTATTTCAGTGCAAGTACGGATGCTAGCTTTCCATTTAACTCAGAACAAATGGGTTCCTACATGTACCAGATCTAACAAAAATCAGATCTAATACCATTTGCTTTCAATGTCCTTTATATACACCTTTTTGTACCATTCAGATCCTATCCATAAAGGGAGTCTGTTGAGTTAATACTATTGGAATTCATTTGATACCATGCAGTCCTTTGATAAGCTAAATTGAGTTCTGTTTCAAGGTGAATTATGTGACAAACTTAGGGAGTCGTCCTTGTCTCTGACCGGTAGGGAGTTGTTCATTTTTGCACCTGGGTCTCAGAAATTAAGGAGTTATCCTTATCAGCATTTTTCATGAAGCTGTACCAGTCACAGAATATTTGTATTACATACAATAGGATATCTTTTATTTTGTACTTATTTTTTAGCTAAGAGAAGTTTAACCCTTTAATGTATATATGCTAACAGAAATGTACATGCATCTAAGTGACTATATTTTGCTACATATATTCTAACAAACAGAAGTGTACATGCACTATTATAAGTGCATATATATATATATATATATATATATATATATATATATATATATAGATATATATATATATATATATATATATATATATATATATATATATATATATATATGTATACATATATATATATATATATATATGTGTATATATGTATATATATAATGTATATATATATATATATATATATATATATAAACAGTTCTTCCTTTTGTTTTAAACACACAAAACAGTTTACATCGATAATGTATTCTTTGGTCAAATCATTATGATTTGCAGAAAACATATTAGGAAACAAAACCTTTAGTTTTCTTTTGATACAGTAAGTTAAAACACAGTTCCATATAGTAAGTACAGTAATGACAAGCATTACTACCATAACTGGATGTATAATCCAGTCTAACAACATTTTTCCTTTTGCAAACCATCGTGTGAAAATGTCCCACCAGTTATGGATTGTATCTGCTTCAGTTTTTTCTGCTAACATGATTAACTTATTTTTTACGATTACAGAATTTAATTCATGACTTAGGATTGTTCTATTAACCTTTTGCAATTGTTGAATTAATTGTTTGCTTTCACTTATGACCTTATGTAATGATTCTATTGAGAAAACTACTGTCACGCTGCCAGCCCAGCTATCTGGAATTTTGTAAATAATTCTATGCCATTTGTGAATATTGATATGATTTATACAGAACTGTATGTTACAAACTGAGCTTCAAGAATCTACTCACAGCACACCGTGCTGGAACAGGGAAGATTACCTTGCAATAATTGAGGTTAAGTTACTTTGTAGCTGGGCCATAAACAAAAGATGTTATCTCTCAGTTTCAATTCAATAGCAGACACAATGTCTACAGCTAGAATTTTTTTCTATTGTCTTGGAAGAAAAGTAATTACTAGGTTTAAAATGTAAAGTGCTTTACTGTTTTACGACTTCAGATATGTGGCAAACATCTGAGAAGTATGTATTTTTAACACAGAGATGTTAAATCCTATTAGTTTCTGGTTTTGCCTGGGAACTGAAGGCAGGTGACAAAAAGTGATGTCATCCAGGCTAACCCAGCAGTAAAATGTGATATTAATTTAAGAACTCTCTCAGAGAGAGACTGTGCATTTTGTATTTTGTCTTGGACCTAGCAAGAACATCCACTCATCATCATCATCATCATTTGTACTTGCCTGTCTGTAAGTAAGATTCGGGGCATAGTGTCTCTCTTAGATATAGATATGAATATAGTAAATATTAGTTTAGATGTTTTTTGAATTTATTTGAGACTGTCCTGCAATGTTGTTTTAAAATATTTCCTGTGATTTTGAACTCTGAAGTCACTGTGTTGAGTTACTGAGTATTATCTTGTTGTTTTATTATTTATTGTTAAATATATTTAAACATTTCTTTGTGGCTGATATTTGTGAGACATATTTAAGCTCTTAAAGTACTTGCATATGTATTTGGTAACACTGTACAGGCCACTCCTAATAGCCTGGCACATGGTCAAAACTACCATTTAGATTAATAGTAACATCTGGAACATTTTTAATAATACCTTTGTTCCACAGGGAAGGATTTCTTCTGGGACCTTTTTCCATAGATGGAAAGCTTGCTTTCGTGCATTGTAGTCACATGTTTCTGTAAACTGTTTTAACCATTGCTGATGCTTAGTGATTTCTAACATTGGTCTACCATCTGGTGTGTCAGGATCAACTGTAATGGCATTTTTCTTCCTGCCATGATTTCATAAGGAGATATTCCTGTCTTACTGTTGGGTGTTGCTTTTATGCCCATAAGTAAGTCTGGCAAATGTTGCACCCATACATTTCCCTTTTCCAGACATGTTTTTAGAGACACTGCTTGAGTGTACAATTCATTTGCTCTACAATTCCATTTGACTGTGGGTGATAAGGCACATTAAATCTTTGCTGAATTTCTAACAGATTACTCATTTCTTTATTAGGTCACTAACAAACTGTAGACCATTGTCCAACTGGATAATTCTCAGCCATCCACAATGACAGAAAATATTTTTCCATAAAGCTTCTGCTGTTGCCTTCGCTGTCATAGTTTTAGTAGGAATTGCCTCTACCCATTTTGAAAAGATATCCACTACTACTAGTAGGTATCTGTAACCTCCCTTTGTTGTTGGCAAAGGACCTTCATAACCTGTTTGAACTGCATACCATGGCCCATCTTCTGGCTGTGCTCAATGTAACTGAGGTTTTTTTTTACTTTTAGCATTTACCTGCAAACAGGTTAGACATTCTTCTACAATTAAACTACAGATCTGTTTTTAAATTTGGGCTCCAGTATGTTTCTTTTCCAACTGTCCATAGTTTATCAGCTTCTAGATGTCCTAGTATTTGGTGATTTAACTTGACCAACTGTCGTGTCAACTAAAATGGCACATATGGCAACTGCAATCCTTTAGAAGCCGTGTATGCATAATACTCCATTGGTGGTATTCCTGCTAGCATGCACTGATCAGTTTCTTCTTTTAAACCTTGCTGTTTTTGAATATTTATAAGGTCTTCTTCAACTGACTCTTCATCTAGCACTTTTAAGGCACTGACTTCTGTATCAGCATATACAAACTTTGAAAGTTCTTTTCCACTCTGTGCTGCTTGTTTTGCTAACATGTCAACTAATACATTTAACCTGACAGTTTCACTTGTTTCTGATGTGCTTTTACATTTAAGATACTGTATTGCCCCTGATGTTTTGACATTGTTATTACTTTATATATGTCTTTTAATACTTCAGCATGTCGCAGTGGTTTGCTTCCACTGTCTACAGATCCTCGCCTTATCCCAGTGTCCATGTGCAGTCTTAAAGAATTTACTACATAAATACTGCCTGAAAAAAATATTGACAGGATTGTAATATTTAAGCACATATAGTACTGCCTCTAATTCAGCTCTCTGAGCTGACACATGTCCTGGTAACTTGATTAGTTCAGGAGACCCCAACTTGGGATTTTCTGGAACTACAACAAATCCTGTCCAGTATTTACCTTTGTCCCAATACTGTGCTCTATGAATATGGATGGCTTAAAATGGTCGATGTCAGATGTCAAAAATTGTACATCAGGTGTCATTACTTTTTCTAAGCTGTTATGCTGTTAATTGACACATAATATTTGTCCCCTGTCTGTATGGTGACAGTTTTCATTCCGAAAAGTGCCATCTGTTTTGCAAAGACTGCTTGGCTAATACCATCTGTGATTTTATTCATTTCAAAATTGTCTACCAGAGCTTTTACTGCTTGGTGTGGTGTCTGTACTATTATGTTGGAAAATAAAGTTAAGTACTCAGTTTGCTTAATACCTCAGTAAATGGCTAATAATTGTTGTATGCATGGGTGGCAGCCCAGTTCCACTGGAATAATTTCATGGCTACAAAAAGTGGCTGGACATAATGTTTTTTCCATCATGTTGTCACTACCATGTGGCCATTCTTGTAATAGTACAATAGATAAGGTTTTCCTTTCAGCTGCTGCTTGAAGCACAAATGGAAACTTTGGTGTGGGTGCTATTAATTCTGTAGCTTGTGCTAACTTTATTTTTATTTGCAAAAATGCTTCATCCTCATGTAGTCTTCACTCTAAAAGGGTGGAGTTCTTTTGTTCCTGCAAAATTTTGTATAGAGGAGCTGCCACAGCTGCATAATCCTCTATAAAGTCTCTGTTGTAATTCATGATTCCCATTAATTTATGCAAATCTGCTATGTTAGTGGTTTTTCCACTTGTAAGATGCCTTGTACACATATTGGGCAAGAAGGCCTTCCTGATGGTTTTATAATAGTACCTAGAAACTTAGCTCCTTGTGTCATAAACTGATTTTTTTCCACTTTTACCTTAAATCCTGCCTGCTGCAGAGTATAAAAGACCTTTTTAAGAAGCCGTACATGCTCTTCCAGTGTTTCAGACTGAATTAGCATGTGATTAATGCAATGTAACATTGAATCATCTTTTTTTCAACTGTTGCAGAATGGAACCTACCATCTGGAGAAAAATAAGTTGACTATTTTGAAAGCCCTGAGGTAATGTTGTCATGACATATTGCTGATTTTTAAATGTAAAGGCAAATCGTGGCCAGTCTCTTTTTCTGAGTGGTACTGCAAAAAAAGTAATTTGCTAGATCTATTACTGTTAACCACTTACTTTGTGGATTAATATGTGCAGCCAGCTCTGGAACTCCCAGAATCAAATGTGCTCTAAGAGTTGTGTACTGATTTACTTTCCTTAAATTAATGACAAGATGGTAACTACCATCTTTCTTTTTAACTGACCAAATAGGTGAATTTGTGGGACTGTTGTCTTTTTGTATGATTCCTTCCTTTACCCAATCTGCAATACATTTTTCCATATGTTTTTCTGTCTCTCTAGGAATGAGATGCTGTTTTTGAAATGGAGGTATGTAATCCTGATCTCTGCCCACTCCCACTGGCATTTCTAGCTTTCCACAGTCACTGGGTCCCTTGGACCACAGGTTTGAAAATTGTTGTTGTAAATGCTGTCACACATCCTCACTGCCTGAATTTACCTGTCCTGTAGGCTTGTCAGGTTTCTCAGGTAGAGAGATTGCACAGCAAACTGATCTTACCTCTCTCTCTCCCTCTCTCTCCTGTTTCCCTGTCTCATATCCACAAAGTACTGTTAGGTAAATCAATTACTATAACCAAAGGTCCCAAAATATCCATACCAATAATGGTAGTTGAACAAGATGGATGGATTAAAAATGCACCTTTCCATGTCTGTCCTTCTTGGTGAAATTTTATGCTCACATCTTGCTACTTACTGCGTAGCATCTTGTGCCATTAAATGCTGAAATGCAAACCTTTTTTGTAGGATTTACAGGTAACTGTCTGTCTGTGACAGATACTGCTGCTCCTGTGTCTAATAAGACATTTTTCCATAGTGAACCCTCTACCCATAAATCAAACAGCGGTCATCTGTCTCGGCCTTTTTTAAAGGTAGTCAGGAAAGATACGAAGATGGGGGGGGCACACCCCCACTGTAAGAAAATCCACTCATCCTCACTTTTATTGTCAGCTGCAATGTGACACACTGCATGCTTTTGTTTGTCATCCTCCTCTTTATCTGAGTGATCTACATATTTAGATTTTTTAATTTCTTTGTGTAACTGCCACCTAGCTATTTCCTCTGCCTGCTCTTCCAAACATGTTGGATTTACAGATGAAGCTGCCTGAACATTTATGGGGCATACTTCCCATTTTCCTGTGTATTGATGACTCTTACAGCTGTCTTTACCAGTATTGTAAGGTCTCTGTGCATTGACTTGTTTTTCCTACTTGCCTTGTGAACCTTTTAGCTCTGTTTTTGGAAACATGCCTGTTCTTCCTTTTTTTTTACACCAAGCTTTGTAATGATCACAATCTTGCTTAACATGCCCTATTTTACATAGAAAGAAACATGTTGGTACTTTTTGTTCATTACCTCTATTTGATCCCGGTGCCAGGGATACAGAAACAGGAGCTGGCGGTGCTGATGCAGCTCTTTCTGCTGGTGGTTGGTCACACCACCATTGCCTTTCATGGCGTTTTACTACACTGATTAGCTCAAATGACTCACATCCTTCTCCTAGTGCAAAGATATGGCTTGAGTATAATGCCCCATCATCGGCCATAGTCCATCTCCTCATTAGTTTTTGTACCAAATCAGTGAGGGTATTTAAATTTTCTTCATAAATGCATTTAATATCCCCTGGGACCCCTTTTAGTTGCTCTAAAAAGCAATGTATTAACTGTTTTTGTATTTCCTGTTATTGCAAGTCCCTGTCTGACCTTTGATATATGATCTAAAATGCAAGTCTAAAGTGCTTGGCTTGTTCCATTAATTTGTCTGAGATGGTAATTGTGAAATTATCTAACAGCTTAGCTGTGAGAGGTTGCCCCTGTGCGTATGCTTTGAGAACAGCTGCCATACATCCTAATTTACTGTTTAACTGATAAGTGTCTTGCTTTAACTGAATGAAAGTTTTAAAGCATTTGGGAATAAAAATATAGAAACATCTGATTAATGCATCTGTCCATACATCAGATCCTGCTGTGTATGCTGACCATTCTTCAAATGCAAGCATATCATAAAATGTGTCTTTCTTATCATTCCACTGTGGCAAACTTTGTAACAATCTGGACTGTGTATACAGATCAGCTGTAATTCCCTGTTCTATGATTTGAACTGGCTTTATTTTTTTTCCAGTTCTTTTTTTAACTCTTGTATTCAGGCATTAGTCTGTATTAGTTTATCCTGAGTCTCACTGGCCAAATCCTATTTACTCTACAACTGTTGCTTAAGATCTTAAATTAATTTTTCTAATTCTTCATAATCTTTATGATACTTTTCAAAAGACTCTTCTTTTGATTGTAGGGCCCCTATGCACTTTTGGCACAGTTTTTGTATGGCATCTTTGAACTCACCCTGTCTGTCTCTCAGGAAATGATTAAACTCTGTCAATTTATCATGAACCTTGTCCCTGTCATCTGTTTTTTCTTGCATATTAACTTCATTCCACTGTCATACAGTCTCTTTAAAACGTGCAATAAGATCTACAGAAGATTCTGCCAGTAAGTGATTTGACAGTTGTTCTAACTTTGAAATTAGCATAGTGACAGGACATATCTGTTTAACATCTGGATATAATGTAAGAGCAGTACCCTTTTCTGCTTTTTATCATCAGAAGATGTTTCCTTAGAATTTAACTTGTTAACAATAGTCTGCACTGTATTTTTATGGCACTGTACATAGAAAGCAATTTCATATGATTCTGTTGAAGATACCAGTCAAATGTTACTAACCGTTTACTTAGTGCAGGCAAATCAGTTTGTCCTAATAAGGTTTTACATTTACTAATAAGTTGCCTATACCAATTCTGTAATCTCCCCTAAATTTTATCTGGTCGGTCTGACACATTGAGAAAAACACTGTTTACACATTTTACTAGCCTCTCTAATGGCATCCATACTGCTTGTAATTCAAAAGGTTTCTTACCAGCTCCATGGGGAGTCAGTTGGCCAGTCTGGTTATTGTATATAGTTAGAAAACTTCTGAAATTACTTGAAAAACTGGTGAACGAAGCTGGCAGTTGCAGATTCAAAACCTGGGAATTCACCAGCTTGGAGAATTTATGGCATTGCAACCTTCCTGTACGTCAGACTCACTTTGGATCCAGACATCTGAGAACTGTATTGCTGCAAACAGTACAAAACTGAAGGGCTTCTATTTAGGACTCAATTACATACATAAATGTTAGTTACTGCACCTTTACTGAAGTGACCTTATACAAGGCACCACTCCCCCTGTGTTCGAATACTGGCTAGGTTCACCACTGAAAACTTATTTAATGATGATGATGCTACTTGCTGAAATCAAAGTCTGATTAATGCACTGAACTTTGCAGACTATTAACCTTTTCAGCACTGTATTAACTTATGTGCAGTTACTAATAAAATAACTTGTCTATGTAACAGATGGCACCTATGATACTGTTGCAGTTTATAACTTTTAATGGGCAAGGTGTAGTATTTCATTGCAAATATGGATGGCAGCTTTCCATTCTCCATTTACCTCAGAACAAATGTGTTCCTACATGTACCAGATCTAACAAAAATTACATCTAACACCATTTACTTTCAATGTCCTTTATATACACTTTTCTATACCATTCAGATCCTGTCCATGAAGCCAGTCTGTTGATGTTAATACTATTGGAATTCATTTGATGTCATGCAGTCCTTTGATAAGCTAAATTGTGTTCTGCTTCAAGGTGAATTATGTGACAATCTTAGGGAGTCGTCCTTGTCTCTGACCGGTAGGGAGTTGTTCATTTTTGCACCTGAGTCTCAGGAATTAAGGAGTTATCCTTATCAGCATTTTTCCTTGAAGCTGTACCAGTCACAGAACATTTGTATTGCACACAATAGGATGCCTTTTATTTTCTACTGTTTTTTTTAGCTAAGAGAAGTTTAGTCCTTTAATGTATATATGCAAACAAACAGAAATGTACATGCATCTAAGTGACTATATTTTACTACATATATTCTAACAAACAGAAGTGTACATACCACTGGAGATGCACAAGCCAGTGCATTTCTTTGTGCCGGTCCCAAGCCTGGATAAATGGGGAGGGTTGCGTCAGGAAGGGCATCTGGCATAAAACTTCACCAAATCATTTCATGCAGTCACCAGTAAATATTTCCATACCGGATCAGTCAAAGCCCGGATTAACCACGACCACCACAAGTACTGTTAACCAAAAGGGTGCTGGTGGAAATTGGGCTACTGTTGGCTGAAGGTGGAGAAGAGGCGGAAGGCATGGCCGAAGGCAGGAAGAGAGGAGAAAGGCTAGGACTGTGGTACCGAGGGTCGGAACTTTGAATGTTGGCAGTATGATTGGTATAGGGAGAAAGCTAGCTGATATGATGGACAGAAGGAAGGTTGGTATATTGTGTGTGCAAGAGACCAGATGGAAGGGGAGTAAGGCTAGGTGTATTGGAGGTGGGTTCAAATTTCTTTATCATGGTGTGGATGGGAGGAGAAATGGCAAAGGAGTTATTCTGAAGGAACAGTATGCAAAGAGTGTGTTGGATAGAGTGATGTTTATGAAGCTGGAAATTGAAGGTGTAATGATGAATGTTGTTAGTGCATATGCTCTACAAGTTGGGTGTGCAATGGATGACAAAGAAAAATTTTGGAGTGAATTGGATGAAGTGGTGATGACTCTACCCAAGGGTGAGAGAGTGGTGATTGGAGCAGATTTCAATGGGCATGTTGGTGAAGGGAACAGAGGGGATGAGGAAGTGATGGGTAGGTATGGTGTTAAACAAAGGAATGCAGAAGGTCAGATTGTAGTGGATGTTGTGAAAAGGATGGACATGGCTGTGGTGAATACGTATTTTAACAAGAGGGAGGAGCATAAGGTGACATACAAGAGTGGAGGAAGATGCACACAGGTGAATTATATCTTATGTAGGAGGGCCAGTTTGAAGGAGATTGGAGACTGTAAAGTGCTGACTGGAGAAAGTGTAGTTAGGCAGCAAAGGATGGTGGTTTGTAGGATGACGTTGGTGATCAAGAAGAGGAGGAAGAGTGTGAGGGCAGCACCAAGGATCAAATGGTGGAAATTGAAAATGGGTAATTATGAGGTGGAGTTCAGGGATGAGTTAAGACAGGCACTGGGTGGCAGTGAAGAGATACCAAATAGATGGGTAACTACAGCAGAGCTAGTAAGGGAGATGGCTAGAAAGGTGCTTGGTATCACATCAGGACAGAGGAAGGATGACAAGGAGACATGGTGGTGGAATGAGGAAGTACAGAACAGTATACAGGCAAAGAGGTTGGCAAAGAAGAAGTGAGATTGTCAGAGAGATGAAGAAAGTAGACAGGAGTAAAAGGAGATGAGGTGCATGGCAAAGAGAGAGGTGGCGAAGGCTAAGGATAAGGCATATAAAGAGTTGTATGAAAGACTGGACACTAAGGAGGGAGAAAAGGACCTGTATCAATTGGCTAGACAGAGGGACCGAGCTAGGAAAGATGTGCAGCAGGTAAAGGTGATAAAGGATAATGAGGGAAACATACTCACAAGCGAGGAGAGTGTGTTGAGGAGATGGAAAGAGTACTTTGAGGGGTTGATGAATGAAGAGAATGAGAGGGAGAGAAGGTTGGATGACGTAGGGATAGTGAATCATTAAGTACAATGGATTAGCAAGGAGGAAGTAAGGATAGCTATGAAGAGAATGAAAAATGGAAAGGCTCTTAGCCCAGATGACATACCTGTGGAAGCATGGAGGTGTTTAGGTGAAACGGCAGTGGAGTTTTTAACCAGATTGTTTAATGAAATCTTAGAAAGTGAGAGAATGCCTGAGGAATGGAGAAAAAGTGTTTTGGTACCGATTTTTAAGAATAAGGGTGATGTGCAAAGCTGTAGTAACTACAGTGGGATTAAAATGAACAGTCACAGCATGAAGTTATGGGAAACAGTAGTGGAAGCAAGGTTAAGAAGGGACGTGATGATTAGTGAACAGCAATATGGTTTCATGCCGGGAAAGAGCACTACAGATGCGATGTTTGCTCTGAGAGTGTTGATGGAGAAGTACAGAGAATATTAGAAGGAGTTGCATTGTGTTTTTGTAGACTTAGAGAAAGCATATGACAGGGTGCCTAGAAAGGAGTTGTGGTATTGTATGAGGAAGTCAGGAGTGTCAGAGAAGTATGTAAGAGTGGCACAGAATATGTACGAGGGTAGTGTGACAGCGGCGAGGTCTGCGGTGGGAGTGACAGATGCATTTAAGGTGGAGGTGGGGTTACATCAAGGATCAGTTCTGAGCCCTTTCTTATTTGCAATGGTGATGGACAGGTTGACAGACGAGATCAGACAGGAGTCCCAATGGACTCTGCAGATGACATCGTGATCTGTAGTGAGAGTAGTGAACAGGTGGAGGAGAACCTGGAGAGATGGAGATATGCTCTAGAGAGAAGAGGAATGAAGGTCAGCAGGACTAACACAGAATGTATGTGTGTGAATGAGAGGGGTGATAGAAGAATGGTGAGGATGCAAGGAGTAGAGGTGGCAAAGGTGGATGAGTTTAAATACTTGGGGTCAATAGTTCAGAGTAACGGTGAGTGTGGAAGAGAGGTGAAGAAGAGAGTACAGGCAGGATGGAGTAGGTGGAGAAGAGTATCAGGAGTGATTTGTGATAGACGGGTACCTGTAAGAGTGAAAGGGAAGGTCTACAAGAGGGTAGTGAGACCAGCTATGTTATATGGGTTGGAGACAGTGGCACTGACAAAAAGGCAGGAGTTTGAGCTGGATATGGCAGAGTTAAAGATGTTAAGATTTGCACTGGGAGTGACGAGGGTGGACAGGATTAGGAATAAGTATATTAGAGGGTCAGCCCAGGTTGGAAGGTTTGGAGACAAAGCCAGAGAGGCAATAGTACGTTGGTTTGGACATGTGCTGAGGAGGGATGCTGAGTATATTGGGAAAAAAAGTGCTACTTTGAGTTACAGGGGAGTTCAAACAGGTCCATCAAACAGTATCAACCAATCAGTGGAGAAGGGCACAATGAATCTATACATTATCCAGCTCAAGGACTTATTGAAAGAATAAAACAAGTTACTGTTTTGGCAGAGGCACTGATGGGAGACTTCTCAGGCAAACAAAATCAAGACTTTTTGGGATAGTTCAAACAGCAGCAGGGATTACAGTCAGTAAAGAAATCAGTGCAACAGTACTAAGGTACTGAATTAATTCAAAATGTTTAAGTATTCATCAAAACATATGAGCAATGTTTAAGAAAATGTTTTATCAAAGATTTTACTTTAATTCCCTTGAGAAAATTCAAGCATGCAGATTTTATAAAATTTCTAAAGATGCTTTGTAGAGGCTTGAGTTTAAAGTATTTGGCTGCATCAGGGAATTTACAGTGAATAAGTAATTATACATACATACATACAAATATTTCAAACACGGGCATTAATGCCCTACTAACTTGCCAATATACCAAAACACTTGTTCCCATAGTAAGTGTCCAGGCATTCAGGGGCAGCTCATGCAATTGGACTGCAGGACTGCAGCCCCTTCCCCCAGCTGTAGAAAGAAAAGAGGAATGAAAAATGAAATACAAAAAAGCAACTCCCAGAACTCTGCACATGTGTGCTTGGCATTCGCGGAACTCTCCATGCATGCGTGCAGGAATCCAGACTGGTTTAACAGTACTCCAGATTAGGAAGAAGGCATCAGACTACAGAAATTCCTAGAATTCTAGGGGATCAGACTGCTCTCATGGTATTTCATCGCAGGGATGTGTGTGCATGTGTAATGCCCCAGATACTTATACCTGGTAGCTAGAGAGAAATTCAGGAAACAGTAGTGGTTAGAGAGAGAATAGCACAGGCTCAAACTCTGTACTTTGGGTGCAGGTAGCAAAAGCCTGAATTTCCTACCTACCACCACTTGTGAAAACTATCCAGATTTTTGCCTCACATTTCCCTGATGTTTATTGTGTAGTAATTACTGTTTTCCTTCCCTGAAAAATGTGTTCTTTAACTTCAGTCCTGTTTGTAGATTCTAGTTTTTAAACTATTTTTCTTGTACTGAAGTATATTTGAATGTATATTTTACTATGTCTTTCGCAGTCTAAATAGTTGTTGAGCTTTGTTTACAAACTTGTATTTATTGTATTACCTACCATTATTCAGTTGTACATTGGTTTTGTCTATCCATGTTCCTGAACTTGGTAAGTTATGCTAATCAGTGCTTTTCCCCTGCTGCTGCTGAAGCAGTATCATTCTTAATGTGCATTTTCTCTTCTTTCTGTATTGCCTTTGGAAGTACCTCCCTGGAACTTCATTACAACAGTATTTCCCAGCTGGATATTTGGAAGTACCTCCCTGGAACTTCATTAAAAACAATATTTCCCAGCTGGATGTCCCCGTTTAACAAATAGAAGTAAACAAATGCATACATGCAAATATGCTGCGGTAGATATGTATTGTTTGTATAATGCCTTTCAAAACTTTGCCATCTTTTTTGAAGTAATTGTGTTGCCCCATTTACAGGCAGTGTGCATGGGTATCTATAGACTATTTCCCAATTTCATATCTGAGAAGAACAATTCAAAAATAAATGGCTGAAATACAAAACCCTAGGAAACTACATCATAACCCTCTTGCAATAAACAGGTTATCCACCTTACTTTCTTGCTGCATATAGTTGCTGAAGTTGTAACCCATTACATTTCATAAGGATTGATATTTAAAACTTGGGTCAGTTATTTCAGTATGTTTGGAGTAGTGAGTCAAGCCTTAGCATGTTAAGCATTTCATTTTGGTTGTTTTTCTGATACTCTGGAGTTAGCATATGCAAGTAAAGGGGTAGAATGTTAAGCCTTCCCAATTAGCTTTTTGCTTTCCAATTTAAGCATGTATATTTATTTATTCATTTATTTATATATTTGACATTTGTTCACTGGGAAAGTCCAAGTGGATATTTACCCATTTTCAGTGGAGGCCCGGGGAGAAAAGCTCCAGAAGTACAATACCAAGATTATAGATATGCATAGATTACAAAGGATATGACATCAACAAATAAATACACATTGTGTAGCCATGAAAGATAAAAATAGCAATAATGTTAAAACACTATACACAGACATTTATAATCAAATACTGTTGGACCAGAACACAGTAGTTTCCAATGTAAGGAGAGCAGAACTGAGCACTAAGATGTCAAAGCGTGGGTAGATCCAGTTGTTGGACAGATGTTCTTTCAGTTGAGACCTTGGGTGCAGGTAGCAAAAGCCTGAATTCCCTACCCACCACCTTTTGTGAAAACTATTCAGATTTTTGCCTCATATTTTTGTTCTGTTCCTCATAAAATCTGTGATTTTCTGGATTTTGAGTTTACTAAATAACGACAGACATTTGAATTTCAGACTTCATATTCTTCAGAAAGTACATGGTAGCACAAAACCTTTTATTCTAGTAATTTTCTAAGTTTATAAGACCAATATTTGAAATGTGTCCCTATTTTTGGGGCTGTATTCCCCCATTATTGGCTTTGTCCAGTTTTTTTGTGTTAACCGGTTGAGAGCTATGGTGAGAACTGAATTCAGTGAATATGTTTGGGGGCTGTATTTCCCCATTATTGGCTTTGTCCAGGTGTTTTATGCTAAGAGGTTGAGAGCTATGGTGAGAACTGAATTCACTAAATGATAGCCATTTAAATTTCAGTTTTCCTATCCTTCATAAAACAGTTGATTTGGCATACTGGTATGTTGCTTTGACAGTAGTGCATTGAGTCTTGGGTTCAAGACTTAGCAGTGAAATGCATGGTGGCAACACAGCATTTTATTCCAGCAACTTTCCAAGATTATACAAGCAATGTTTAAAATGTGTCCCTTGTTTTTGGGCTTTTGCCTCCCCCCCCCCCCAATACATTTTGGCTTTTTTCAGATTTCTTGTGCTGCAAAGTTGAGAGATACAGTTGAGTGTTGAGTGGATTTTACAAGGAGCTGAGAGCTTCAGGGGAAGAGAAGTTTAGTGCTGCTTATGCTAAGTCTGCTTGCATTGTTAATAGCACAACATGTAGGGTACTTGTTTTTGATGCAGAAGGCTGTGGGTTCTACTCTCACAGTATGTAGATGCAATGCTGCTACTATACTGTGTTGTACTTTTAAAGGGGTTAGATTCTGCAGTCCTGAGAATGTCTGATTTGGCAGATATACCTAGTAACTATGAACCTGTTATCAGTTTGCCATCCATTCCCTATTGCAATATTACTAGCTTATCATTTTTTAAATGTAACATAGGCAATGTATTCCTTAAGGGCAACAGGTGCTTTATTTGTAGATGAAACAATGAAATATAAAGTTGTTTGCTAGCAGCAACTTCTTAATTAGTTACAGAACTCTTTAATGTGGAATTATTTAGATGACTTTTACTTCTGCAGAGATTGTGCATATTTACTGATACTGGTGGATTGTAGAAGTTTGAGTAGACTTTTATGATGGAAATGTTCTAAATTGGGCAGTTTTGTCATTACTGGAGCATGTATTTTGTTTCATTGTTTACTGGAAAAATGCTCAAAACAATACATTTTAAATGCCCTCTAACAACTGTACTGTATTATACAAGGAATATAATTTAATACAATCAGGAAGGTGTATCAAAGAACACATGCATGTTTTGTGGGCAAGGGGCCTATGATTTGAAAACATCCCAAAGTTAATCTTTATCTGCCACTCGCCAGATGTATTTTCTTTGAATGTGGGTTTCAATGCTGTTAGTTTCAAGGTCAGAGAAGTTTAATGTTAAGTCTATTTCATTGTGAGACTGCATTGCTTTGTTTAGCACATGTCTATTAGTGTTTGTGTTGTAAAATGTAAAATAAAAGTTTTAAATGAAATCCAAATTATTGCACAAGTAAAGCAGTATGCACATTACAGTGTTTATGGTAAATGGGGCTAAATAGCCAAGTAATGGGACATTGGAATGGCTGCAGGGAAGAGGCCCCATTTGACTATGATTTTGTGAGGGGGGAAGGGAAGCAAACTCAAAGACAGCTCCAGCTGAACTATACCTCTCAACTGTCCAGATTTTTGCAGAAGGAATAGATTTTTGCTTCTTATTTTTGGTTTGTTCTTCATAAAAGTTGTGTTTTTCTGGCAAATTATTTAGGAATTAAGTCACTAAATAATGACAGACATTGAGTTTCAGACTTCATACCCTTCAGAAAAATGCATGCTAAAGTAAGACCTGTTATTCTTTCAACTGTCTATGTTTATACAAGAGCAATTTTTAGTACTGTTTTTATGTTCCCCTAATATATTTGGCCTTGTCCAGATTTTCTGCATTAAGAGGTTGAGAGGTACAGGCAAATAAATCACTTTATAGAATTAGGTATATCCAGACCTCTCAACTGCCCCCAATTCTGGCTCAAAGTGTTGCTCTCCCCCTAATAATCCCTCCGCAAAATGGCAATTTTGGAAGAAAACATGGAGTGTTTACAATTAATCAATAATTGTAATGATCAGAGTTATAGATTACTTTTATTTCAGAAATGCAAATAGATTCTCTTATTTTGTCAACTGCTGAAGTTAACAGTACTAATATTTAAAAATTGTCCCCTCTTTGACAGGTTCCCAGCTGTATTGTGGGGCTATTTTATATTTTTGCATCACATTGCTGGTCCATTTTTCATAAAATTGTTTTTTTCTGGCAAATTAGTGGCAAATCATTAAAGACTGAAGTTAGAAAATAATGACAGACATTTGAGTTTTAGATTTCATACCTTTCAGAAAATTCATACTAATGCAAGACCTACTATTCTATTATCTTTCTAAGTTTATAGGAGCAATATTTAAAATTTGTCCTTATTTTTGGGCCTTTGTCCCACTTCTATTTATGGCTTTGTCCAGATTTCTTGCTCTGAGGTTGAGAGGTATGACAAATGTGTCAGGGCCATCGCTGTCACCCAGAGACATTTCAAATTGTGACATACTTGTTGCACCCTACTCCCCCATATAGTGACTCTGGATGTGTTCACGCAAGGCAAGGAACAGTTATGCAGTGTAAGTGTGCAGAGTGTCTCCCCCATCCAAGGTAGACACAAGTACTACAGTGGCTTTTCTTCTGTCCTTGATTTTTCAGAATGTTCTGGTTTTCTGTCATATTTTTATACTGTTGATTTATGCTTCGTATTACTCAGAAAATGCATTTTGTTGCAGTGCCTGTTGCTCTGTGTTTACGTAGCAATGCTTTATTGACCATCAGGTAAGCTTGTCTGAGATTGTAAGATGCAAGCAAGCTTTAATAAGCATACTGTTAAAGAATTACCAACATTGAAAGCATTTTTGTTGTTGCTATGCAGAGAATATTTACATAACTAGATAACATATAAGCCTTAGGTATTGAAATGCATATGACAGTATTTGTAATAAAGGACAGAATTACAGTATTTTCAGAAGTTCATTACATTTGTTGGAGACTTGCAGTCATCTTTGCAGGTTTTACCCGTAAACTAAACAGAATGCGAATCTATCATATATGGTCCATAACCTGTGCAGTAATCCTTTAAGCAATTTATCTTGAGATTGTTTCTTGTTTGCTGTTCATTTTTTACTTTGATCATGTTTTCCCCATGAAACAAGTAGATAGTTGTTGTCAGGCAGCAGGTCTTTTTTGGATAAGAAACATTTTTACAAGTGGGGGTATTACAGAGATTGCTACTTTCAGCATGTTACTTTGTAATTTTATAAAGCTGAATATAAATTATAATTAGAACTGCAGTGCAAGGAGAAGTGGTTTGAGTTGAGTGCTGCTTTTTTTATACTTGATTTTGACTGGTATGCCATTAATGTATTTTAAAAGGTAATTTATTTTTTCATGCCTTACAACCTTTCTGTTTTCATCTAGATATTAAGTAAGCTGTCGTATAGCCAGTGCATTGAAATATTTTTTTCTTCTACACTTCATTTTGTCTTGATTGGACTCTCATAATGATGGTTTGGCACCCAGGGTGGTGTATTTAATTAAAGTTTCAGTTTTTGTGGTTTTGAGCCTAGCTCTGCCTTTTTCTACTTGGCCATACCCCTTCCTGTTGGCCCCACCCATTCGGCTATCTCCTGCAGCCCCCTCTTTGATTTGAATTCATCAGCCACCACTGAAAATATCTAAACTAGTACTTGCTTTAATGTAATTTGGTAGTCTGTTCCAGGCATCAGCTGCTCTATCAGAGAACCAACCAATTAGTGCACTTCTCATTTCTATAGAATCGTCTACATAGGTTGTCTGATGATTCTCTAGTACGTTTTGATAACCCAAGACATTCCCATTGCTAGTTGTCTGTAAATGCCCTATATACTTGAATAAGATTTCCTCTTAGATATCTCTAAAAGACACTGTACAAGTCCAGAAATTTTAGTCTTTCATAATGCCTTAAATTTTTGCATCCATGGATGCCCTTGGTATATTTCCGCTGTATTATTTCCAGTTTACGTATGCTTATTTTCTTATAGGGCTTCCATGTTGTTATTCCATACTCAGGTTTGGGTCTAATGCAACTAATAATGACTTCATCATTTTTGATTTCCTAGACTTTATAAATCTTTTTACACAACCTATAGTTCAATAACTAATTGGTTGATATGATTAGAAAAAAACTCATAGCGGAATCTACCCATATACCCAGGTCCCTAAATAAGTCTACAGTTTCAATCATATTCACATTTCAATGTATGCTTCCAAATCTCATATGCTTAGTTTTTGATGTGTTTATCAGCATATTATTCTCCTGGACTGAAATAGTCAATTTAGTCAAATTATTTTGCAGGCATGCCTTATCTGTAACACATGTAATCAGTTTACCCAATTTCAGGTCATCTGCATATCGACATTAGAACACCTCAGATGAAAAAGTTAGGTCTGAAAGATACAATCTAAACAAGTAAGGGCCTAGGACAGAGCCCTGTGGAACACCCTAACTGTAGGAATTCACCTGTCCAGTTGCTGTATGATACTAGACATGTCCTATTTGTAAGCCATGCAGGTATCCATCTTATCAAGAGTACATCAATACCTATTTGTACTAATTTATTGATCGGTGTTTTGTGTATGACCCTGTCAAATGCTGAAATTAAATCTATATAAATTGCATCGCAGCACAATTTTTCATTCATAGATGTTATTATATTGTTATAAAACATCATGTTGCAGGTGGTAATAGATCTGTTTTCAACATATGCATGCTGATAATATGGTTTTAAGTCCCAACCTGTCCAGTTCTGACAATAAGTTATCCAGTATTACCTTCTCCACTATTTTCCACAACATGAAAGTAGACTTAAGGGTCTATATGACTCTGGGTTTGTCCTACTCCCCTTTCCCTTAAAGGCAGGTTTAATAAGCGCATATCTCCAATCTTGTGGAATCTCCCCATATTTATATGACCTAGTGAATAATAAATATAATGGTAGTGTAAGTTCTTGCTGAAGTATAACCAGGTCATTGTTACTAATTCTGTCTCCTCTCTGTGCTTTGTTTGTATCTAGTTTGTGCAGTTCTTTTTCTATATAATCTAATTTAATTCCAGTATCTGGGGTTATCTGGATGTCACTAGGACAATTTATCACCCCTTTTGTAGAGCCAAACTGTTTTGCATAAGATTTTGTAAATATAACTATAATCTGTTGTGTCTGAGAATAAATTTTAGAATTTGCACATAGTTTATCAATTTGTCTTTACTCCTTCCATAACTTATGTATCTATAAAAAGGTTTCCTATTATGCTTTATATCTTTATATCAATTTTCTTCAAAATGTTCTTGATCTTGTCTCACACTATGCTTAATCTGTTTGTCCAACTTGTTTGTATCAGTTTTCAAAGTTGTAGTTCAACCTCTCTTCCATTTCAATTTTTTTTTGTCTCTCACCTTAATCAGATATCTTACTCTTATGGAAATATATCCCCCTGATGCTGTATGCCTAGATCCTGATGTTAAACTTTTTTTTTTTTGCACTCAAATAATTTCTCTTTCAAAACTTTCCACATTCCATCTGCAGTTTTTCCACTAAACACCTCACTCCAGTTAGTTTTACATAGTGACTGTTTTGCTTACATATAATCTATAATTAACATTCTGTGCATTGGTTTAGATTTCAGTTTGGCAGAATTACATAGTAACAAATTAACCTTTATAACCCCATGATTACTGCACATCAATGGTGGTGAAACTTGAAGTAACAGTAATTTATTTAAAAAAACACAAACAATGTCTAGTATGTTCCATCCCCAGGTAGTTTTTTGTTTGTTTTTTGTTTTTTTACAGTCTGAAGCAAGTGTTCCTGAATATAAATAGATCTTCATCACCATTAGTCTTATTAATCCCACTGTTTTCATTATGTAATCAATTCTCATTCAGCTGGTATTGTAAATCCACAGCTTAACCCATGTAGTCAACATCTGCTTTTCTCTTCTTTTTTCCTTAAATGTTCTTCAGTCCTACCATGTTCATTTTTGATTTCTTCCTTTTCACCTGCCCATTGCCTCTTTTTTCTACCTTCTCTGTTAGAAACATGATGCCTTTTTCTATAGAGTGAAGGTTTTCTGATAGAAAAAAATCATCATTCCCTGTAACTTGTATGTTACATAACAAAGCAGTGTTCTTTTTACTATGTATTCTCTTTTCTTTGCAGTCATTAAATAGTTTCTTTTTTCCTTGTTATTTGTTGTGAACTTCTTCCTTTCTTTCTTTTTTGTTTCCTTCTAAACAAGCTGGATCCTCAGATTGCTGAATACTTGCATCCAAAATTCCAAAGTTGTCAGAGGCATTGTCTTGTTTCCTAGTGGTCGAATGATCTTTGCAGACAATAGATGCATCATACCCTAAATGTGTTCTATTTGTTCTATGCCTAACATTTATTTCATCAGTTCAGTCATTAATATATGAAACAACAGCTTTCCAAACCACACCGATTGCACAAGTGCAATCATCATCATTAAATCTAGATTTACTTCTAACAATAGTAAGCAAATCATCTAACTTTTGACAGAAGGAACACAAATCACCAGTCTTATCAGATGTTACCTTTAAATATGCATAACATTTATTATACTGTACAAGATACTTGTCCATTAGCAAATCATTAACTGCATACTCATTTAAGGAATCCATATTCAGCTTCAAACAAATAAACTATTGTAAAAGAAAGAATAATCAAAAAACAGTAACCACAGAATTCAAAGAGAACTTAAATCAACTTCCATGACAAAAGGTCACACCAGCAATATGCAACTAAATAATAAATTAAGTATAGTAAAGTTGCTCTGACCATACAAGTTCTGTAAGCCAGACAAAAGGTGTAATTCCTTTATTCACTATCACTCGCTGTTGCACTTCTTTTTAACACTAAAGATCAATAAATCACAAACCAAGGTAGGATTGTTTAGATATGCTCAGGATTTTCCTCTCTGCACTCTATGTGAATTTATAGTTGTCTAGGCCTCTTGGGGTGGCTACAGCTTGCCTGTCTAAAACCTCTCCCTTTCTAACAACCAACAGTGAAATTAAAGGTAAAACAACAAAATATGAATCAAAGTAAATCTTGTTAACAAGCTATCCCTTTCTACCTACAAACAATTAAAGACAGTGATAACAAATAAAATATAAATTCAAATAAAACTTATCTTACCAGTAGACTTCACAGTAAATCACAAACCAAGGTAGGATTGTATAGATATTCTCAGGATTTCCTCTCTGCAGTCTGTGTGAATTTATAGCTGTCTAGGCCCATTGGGGTGGCTAGAGCTTGCCTGTCTAAAACCTCTCCCTTTCTAACAACCAACAGTGAAATTAAAGGTAAAACAAAATATGAACCAAAGTAAATCTTGTTAACAAGTTATCCCTTCCAACCTACAAACAGTTAAAAGACAGTGATAACAAATACAATATAAATTCAATAAAACTTCTCTTACCAGTCAACTCCACAGTAAATCACACACTGGGGTAGGATTGTTTAGATATGTTCAGTTGGCTAAAAGACAAACAGGGGAATTCAGTAAAGCCTACACATTTTTTTCATGTACACATCACAGCGCAATGCATACACAGGCGTGAACATTTTTAGATTCAGTAAGTGTCGCTTAGCAGCTCGCAGGAATGTGCAAACAGGAATACTTCCATGCAGTGCAAATTCCTGCTTAAGCAGGTGAATCTTATGCAAATGAGATAGGTGGAGAGATCCAAAAAAGTGATAGGCATCCATATAGACTCCGTGTCCATGTTGGTAGTGTATGTGGACATTTTCCACATACAAGAATCTACACTGACAGAAAGGGATTAAAAGTCCAGAAATATGGACATAACTCCCCTAAAAATGGTAGATCACATACTTACATGTGCAAAGCATACATTGTTGATGTTCATAAAAGGAAGGGGATATGTAAAATTAATAATTTTTTTTTAATAATTGTTGCATGTTTGTGTTATGCTCTGCAGTGTGCAAACTTGCCTAACAGAAAAAAAAGAAAAATGTAAAATAAGCATGTATAATGCATTTTTCACAGATGTACTGTAGGACCTTGGTTCAGGTCGTACAACTGTGCATTCTTGCTGCTACCCAGCTTACATGGCTAAGAACTGTTTTGTTTCCAGGCTGTCAACTTGAATATGTATGCAAATGAGGTTCCTTTGTTGAATTGATAGTATCCCAACTCACCATTGCCCACAAGATCTTCTACCAACCCAGCAACACTCCTATACTCTCCAATCTCATCCTCCAGTACAAAAATCTTAACTCCCTGCGCTCTTCCAACAAACTCCTTGCCTGTATATGCAAGTCTAACAACCTGGCTGGAGACTCTCTTTTTTCTAAAACTGTTGGAAAAATCTGGAACCTACTGCCAAATGAACTAACATTACTTTCTTCCTTGTCTCTATTTAAACATAACCTCAAAATACACCTAAGTTCTCACTGGCTATGCCCCTGCAGCAATCCTGACTAATCTTCTTCCTCTCTTCTCCTTTTTCTAATTTCACCTCCTGTTACTTCTTATTTCTACTACTCTTACTTCAACTACTTATACTCTAAATTGATTGTTACATGCTCGCTCCTTGTTTGACTTACTAACTGTTGTTCCTAATTTGATATGCCTAAAGAGTAATTCCTTCTCTATATTATTACTACTTCCTACAAGGCATACTTTTTAATTTTAAACATTATTTACTTGTAATTTTTATTTTTATTTTTATTTTAATCCCTGTGGATGATTTTCTAAGTAGTATAACTGCCGGAGCTTTTCTCCCCCGGGCCTCTACTGAAAATGGAAATATATCCAGTTAGATTAGCCCGGTTAACAAATGTAAAATAAAAATAAATAAATAAATAAATTGCTAAGAGGATTAACTGTGTCCACATATCCCTTTCATGTAGGCTCCTACATGGTGTTGATATTCCCAGTGGATGTGGATGACATCAGGCGGTCCGTCATGTTACTTTTAGGATATTTTATGCTGTGTAGGAGTGTTTGCATGGTGCACCACTTAGCTTAGCTTAGCATAGCATGTTCGCATGAACAAACCACACAAGGCACAGCGATGATGTAGGCAGCTATCAATTAAAACTGGATATATTCAATTAATAATATATTCTTCTGTATAATATATGCTGCACTGCACTGTGCACTGCACCATATCACGCAAAAACGTAGGGCTTTTAAATCATGTCAATTATATCTTAAACAGGTGAAATGCATCAGAATTAGCTAATCCCACATGGTGGACCTACACTGCAACCGTATAAAGTATGTATACACCCTACATTCTGATTTTTCCTCAGTACTCTGAACCATTGGAGTAAAGATATGGAAATGTTTACTTAGATAATGCTAAGGGCTGCTGCAGCTATTCTACATCTGTATGTGTTAGATGCTGAAGTCAGTGCTGCTGGTGCTGACAATAGGCCTAGACAGAGAAGGAGAAGAGTGTTCAGGCCCAGGGTAACCTTCCAGGAGCTAAATGAGCTGGAGATTGTAGAGCACTACAGGGTGGACAGGGACATATTACAACAGCTCAGTGAGCAATGCCACCCTCAACTCAGAGTCAGAGCTAACAGAGGGGAACCCACTGGGGGCATGATGAGGGTATCATAGGCATCTGTATCCAGGATACTCCACCAATTTCTGGATGCTATGCTCCTACATGCCAGTGAGCACATATCTTTTCTCCTTGACTTTGAAGTGAGGGCCAGCAATATGCAATACTTCTACCATGTAGTGCACTACCCTGAAGTAGTGGGTACCATATATTGCATTCATGTACACATCCAGGCACCACCTGGTGAGCAGGGTAGAATCTACATTAACCTCAAGGCATAAAACTCCATCAACTGCCAAGTTGTGTATAATGCCCAGGGGATTATCATGAATGTGTGTGCTGGCAACCCTGGCAGTTATCATGACTGCCACATCTGGCAAACATCACAGCTGTACCAGATGTTTGCTAGTGGAGACATGTCACAATGCCATTTACTGTGGAATAATGGATGATGACACCCAATAGAAATACATACACACCCACCAAGGAATTCCATAATGAAGCACATGCACAAACTAGGAACATCATAGAGCATGTGTTTGGACTTCTGTAGTCACAGTTCCAGTGTCTTGATATATCTGGTGGAGCCCTGTGGTATACTCTAGCCATATGTGCACAGATATTCACAGTATGTGCTATGCTACACAATCTGATCCTGTGGAAACAGCTGCAGCAAGATCACCAAAGGAAAGGGAAGGGATATACAGCCCCCCACCAGTGCCTAGGTCATTACAGCCACAATCACATGAGGACTCGAAGGAGGTACCCCCTGCTGATGTCCCTGTAGGCAGAAGTAGGCATGCTCAGTATGCCCTGGCTTTGACCAAGAGACAATGCATAGCTATTTCAATGGCAATCTACTGATCTAGGGCTAACACTTTTCTCCTATCCACATACAGATATGAAAACTGATACCAGAAAAATCACACATCCTGTACCTATCCATGTATTGGCTGTGTACTGCTTGCATCAGACAGAGTCAGCCCTAAACTACAGTTATGTCAACTGTTGCACTTGCAAGGTAAGTCTGTACCTACACAGTAGTGTAGTGGAGTGTTATGTTGTGTCATTGTAGCTATGGACTGGGTACATTATGCAGGCAAATATACTGGGCTATTTGGACAGAAATTGCATCATGGGACTACAGATACCCATTCTATTAACATGTCACCATTTGTATTCGGTAGGCCTCAAGCATGGAATATTCATGCAGTTCTACTGCAACAGATTACTGGTACTTCATTCAAGAGACATGTTATAAAGTGAGGTTAAATGAGAGTCAGACTAGTGTGTGTCCTAGCAGAACATGAGGTTTGGTTCCCTCACCACTCAGATCAGTAGTGTCCTCTTGTAACTGCCATAACACTAAATCATCTATGCTGTATGAGTATTTGAGACAGTTAGTATGTCATACAGTATCAGGACAGCAATGTAACAATATGAATGTACATATGTATGTGTTTGTTAACTGAGAATAGCAAATTACATGTTTATGCAGGTGATGGTGTGATGAATGATCCCTTGTCTTTCAAGCAGCTTTTGTGGCTCAAAGGACTAAGGCAGGTAGCTTGTATAATGTTTTTTAGGGCTCTAATCCTCAGATATCCATATATTTGGAATGTTAAGTAGTAATAAACATTGTTCTACAAACTGTGACTCTCTGTGTGTGCTACACTAGTATTAACCCATTTCACATAGCACTTACACATTTGCATCTGTGATGCATATCCAAGACCTATTTAAAAAGTCTTAGGTAATATTGGATTAGGCAGTATCAGAATTGTAAAGGCTGGGAAATGAAACCATACATCAGCATGCATATTGTTGAAAATAGATGTAAGTACCACCTGTAACATGATATACTATGACAATAAAATAGCTGCTATGAATGAAAAATTGTGCTGCAATGTAATTTATAGAGATTGTACAGGGCCCTACACAAAACACTGATCAATGAATTAGAACAACTGGGTACTGATGCACTCTTAATTAGGTGGATAGCTGCATGGCTTACATATAGTACATGGCAAGTATCATACAGAAAGTGGACAAGTAAAATAATTGGTCACAGTCAGGGTGTCCCATAGGACTCTGTCCTAGGACCAAACTTGTTCAGATTTCTTTGTAGACATACCCATTTCATCTGAGTTGTTCTATACTCTGTATGCAGATGACTTGAAATTGAATATACTTATTACATGTGTCACAGATGTGGCATGTCTGCAAAATAAGTTGACTAAATTGACCATTTGGTCACAGGAGTATAATATGCTGATACATACATTGCAAATTAAGCATATGAGATTTGGAAGACATAAATAGAAAGGTGAATATTACATACAGCACACAGTGATTGAAACTGCAGATTCATTTATGGACCTGAGTTTATAGGTAGAAACAGCTTTGAAATTTTCTAATCATATCATAATCCCAGCCTGCAGTACAGCTAGGTGTGGACTGGAGTCAGTCTATGGAACAGTAAATCTCTGATGTAAGCATTGCACTGCTGCTTAGCAACAGTCAAACACGTCTAAAATGCCACTGCTCATTTCTGTGCACTTAGTTAAGCAGAGTGCAAATTTATTGCTCCTTGTGCATTTTTTTAAATGTGTATATATATATATATATATATATATATATATGTGTGTGTGTGTGTGTGTGTGTGTGTGTGTGTGTGTGTGTGTGTGTGTCTATATTGCCCTACATACCCATATCATGGAGAGTAAAGCTGCACTATGACACTTATAATGTTGGACGAAGGACGCAAAAGAAGGGCTCAACATTACCTAATGCACTTACAAGACTGTGGAAGTGCTTAGAATAATATGTGTTGCAAGAGATAAATGAAGTTCAGAGTGCTGGCAGTCTTCTCTCATGTCATGTGTAAATGATACCACATTTTTCAGCAAACAACAATTAAGTGTGAAACACACATAACTATGAGTCAAACCCGTGTACTTGCTGCAAACATCTGGACAGTGGTGAGTCACACCATGTCTCCTTATTACAGCATATGGAAACCTTGAAAATGTATGGCATTGTATATGAATACGTACATATATTGTCAAGTCATATGTTTGTATCTATGACAGTAATAATTCCCACATTTGCTACAGCCCCCTGTGCCTGCTGCATTTCACCACACATGCATCAACAACTGAACAAGTTTGTAATCTATTATGTTGTGTGCATACTTATTGACAGGGCTAATTTAGCTTTGCCACAGGCTTGTCCAACAACATGCAGACACATGCCCAATATGGTGCTGTTGTCACTGAGCTAGGCTACAAAACAGTTTTCTGACTGTTATGCTGCTAGCTGCAGATGACAGTAGGAAGCAATGTGACTCTGAAGGTCTCCCAAACTGTTCAACACATGGCTTGTTTATGTTCTCTAGGACTATTTCACCTGCAGTTATTTACAAAACAGACTTGAGCTGTGGTGCATGTGTTAAATACTGTGAGCTGTAGTTTTTAAGCCTAGCTATGTAAGGGTTCAACTCTTATTCTGGCCCACTTGCTGTGTGTCTTTCTGTATTTATCTCCCAAAGAGCAACAATGTATACCACACTGACTTCAAGACTGGCATTGATTTTCCTGCCAAAATGTTAAGAGAGACAATCTGGGATGTGGGCTGTCTCATGCACAGTGTCCATGAGCTACTTCAAAAGCTTCAACTCTCAGAATTCTCACAGAGAAGCTGAAAGCAGCTGGTCTCACCTTTGACCTAGATATCACACTGACACATCACAGATACAGGAATAGCAGATTAATAGTATGTGTTAAAAACCTATGTCCCAAACATATACATTACTATAACTCATTTAATTCATCTGATTGACAAGCATAAATAATTTTATAACTCTATACTGGAAGAAATTGTCATGTGATATATTTTAAAGCAGTAGTATAGCATGTTTGTAAAATCTGGTTACTAAAATGTGTTTGCTGTGCATTATTTTGTATAAAGCAGACAGATTTATTGAAGGGACAGCAATGTAAGATGGTGCTCAGTAAAGATACAACTCAGTGAGATCAGATATATATATGTATGTGTGTGTGTGTGTGTGTGTGTGTGTGTGTGTGTGTGTGTGTGTGTGTGTGTGTGTGTGCATGTGTGTGTATGTAGATATGTATATAAATGTTTCTGAGAATCTGCTTAACTATGAAGTATGATTTATAACAATTTCTATGAATACAATATTTTATTCTATTGGCAATAATGAGTTTGAGTAAATGCTCAAATACAAGCAATTCAAGGATTTTTTTGGAAGCTGTTAACTGTATTTACATGACAGAAAATAGATGCATCCTAATATATGTAATGTCTGAATCATATTAGCCAAAGTTTTTGATTTAAATGAATGTTAGAACTTATTTTTCTCTCCTCTTGATTTCTAACATCAAGATTATTTGAATGCTATTTGAATACAAGTGTTTTATATTACATGGATGTATATAGTAGTATGAACAGTTTTAAAAAAAAAAAAAAAAAAAAAAAAAGGTTTATTTTAGTTTATATGATGCTGTTTTACCAAATGTGTAGTCTTGTCTTGCTAGATAATTGAATTGAAAACTGTTAACTTCAGTTAAATATAACTAGTATTAAATTGATAAGGTGGTAGCTGACGTACTGCTGCTTAGGGCAAGGGGTTAACTTGAGTGGTAAATACTACTCTAAGTTGGAGTTTACAACTCAGGCTGGATGCAAGGTTTAATCCTTACATTATTTTCACTTGTTCATTGTTATTTGTATATAGTTTTGACATCCACAATATATTTTGTACATTCATTGTCACTACAAACAAAATTGAATCCTATACGAAATCCCATAAGAGATTCAATAAATACAGCTATATTTAAAGGTACACCTAAAGGAGGAGATGTAACATTACTTATCTTGTTATTTGTTATTTTGATCATAAGATTCTTAAGTTTTAAAAATGCCAAATGACATCTTTAAAAGGAATTTCTTTAAACATTAATGGATTGAATAATCCATGTAAAAGGGCAAGCCTAATAAGATACATTAATTTACATAAGGCCAACTTAGTCTTCCTACAAGAAACCCATCTCTTGAAAAAAGATATTGATAAACTAGTCACAAACAAATATACAGTATTGGTTAGTTCAGAGCACACTCAGAAAAAGAGGAGTGGCTATTTTATGGAATAAAAGTATGCCCATTCCTAAAACCATTAAGTCTTATCAGGATGACAAAGGAATGTTTTGTATGGTTACAATACAAATTAATGGGAAGACTTACACTTTAATTAATGTATATTGGATACCTGGAATTGGTATTAATACAGTGAAACATCATCTTGATAAGATCTTATCATTCTCTATAGGAGATATTATTTTAGCTGGTGACTTTAATTGTATACTACATGAAAGTGATACTACCACTATAGGAAAGAGAAGAATTACATCTAATGCAAAACATTTAAAGGATTTTGCTAATTCTTATCATTTGAATGATATTAATAATCAGACAGATTCAAAATCATTACCATACACCTTTTTTTCTAACAGATACAACACTTATTCAAAAATAGATAGGGTCTTTATTTCTAACCAGATGGTAACAGATTTAATTAATTCCAAAATCATTTCATGTCCTATATCTGATCATAATTCAATTGTTTTTGAATTCATGATAAAAAATACTCATAATGTTCAGATCAAAAGGATACCAGCATACTTAACTCAACTAAAAGACTATAAAGAATATATACTTTCAGAAGTAAAACATTTTTAGACATAAATAACACTCCTGAAGTCTCCATTGTTTATGTTTGGGATGCCTTAAAATCATATCTATATGGACAAAGTATCAGATGGTATAATAATAAAAGGAAATCTTGGGATAAGGAATTGTTAGATATTCAAAGTAAATTAGACTCTTATAAACATAATAATAAAGAAAATATTATGGACAAGAAAGTTATTGAAGAAATAAACAAACTAAATGAGAAATACAAAGAAATTTTAACTCATAAAGTTAAAATAACTTTAGAGAAATACAAGTTTTGTCTTATTCAATAAGCCCCAAATACTTACATAGACGTAAAAATAAAACAAAAAGGTTGAATAAACAAAACCATATCAAAGAAATCTTTTCTCTAAGGAAAAAGAAGAATGTTTCTAGTATACCAGAAATACTAGATGAATTTAGAAATCACTTTCACAAAATTAACCATAATAATATTAACATGGAACCTAAAGATAAAATAAAGGAGTTTATAACCACAAATATGAATAAAAAGCTTAATAAACAACAGATTAAACTATTGGACAAGAGTATTTCATATACAGAAGTTATTACACAAATAAATAAGCTTAAATCAAACAAAGCACCGGGTAATGATGGTATTATACCAGAGATATATAAAATCCTTTCTAAAATACATATTCATTAATACATAAGGTTTTTATTTTGGCCCAAACTGAGTTAATAACCCCCCCCATCTTGGCAATATACATTTATTTTGCCAATTTTAAAACCTAATAAAGATCCAACTAGATGTTCTTCATATTGGCCCATCTCATTACTTAATGTTGATTATAAAATGTTTATGAATATCTTTGCTGATAGATTGAAGACAATCATTCCCGACATTATAGATATAGATCAGACAGGCTTCATTGTAAATAGAAATACTTTTGATAATATAAGAAGAACTTTAACATTAATAGATTTTGCAAATAGGAAAAAGAAAGATTTAACACTTATTAGTCTTGATATAAGTTCAGCATTTGATTCAGTAAGTTGGGACTATCTGTTTACCTTAATGAAGTGCACAAACTTCTCAGATGCATTTGTAAATCTAATTGAACATTTATACAAAGGAACATTGGCTTATATTAAAGTAGGAACATATGTTTCACAAAAAATACCCATTCTTAAAGGTACAAACAAGGATGTCCACTTTCTCCACTATTATTCACTTTAGTAATGGAGCCTTGGGCTAATTTGATCAGAAACAGTACTGACATAGAGGGTTTTGAAATAGATGAAAATACAACATCCAAAATTCAACTTTTTGCAGATGATGTTCTAATTACATCAGCAGGATCTAATTCTTCTATACAGTCTCTATTTGATAACATGATGAATTTTAAAAGTATTTCTGGTTTAATATTCAATGAAGAAAAAACTAAAATACTACCTATGTATACACGAAAAAATATTCTCATTAGTGATTTTACTAAATATGTACCCAATTCAGGTCAGATAACTTATTTAGGTATAATACTATCTAAAGATATTAAATCTATTATATATAATAATTATAATACCTGTTTTCTTAATATACAAAATATTTTAATACCTGGAATAATATGTTTTTTACTATGGAGGAGAGACTTACAATTATTAAAATGATAATATTCCCCAAGATTTTATACTTAATACAATCAATAATACTTCCACCTACAAAAATAATTATCAAGAAACTGAACACACTAATGTTAAATTTCTTATGGGTACCTAATAGACCTAGGATTGCATTAAAGAAACATACTAATAGCTGGTCTCAAGGGGGTATTTCTTTTCCAGACTTTAATTTATATACTATCTCTTCTATTGTAAAAGTTATTACTTTATTAATAGATCAGTCATATGTCACAAAATGGAAAGATTATTGGGAGCTAATTAGTATACACTTCATGAAAATCTCCTTAACACATAAAAATATGATTGTAAATAACTCCATGTTATGGTTACTAAAGGAATTTTGTACTTCACCTATTACACCTAAACATATGGTTTGTTACCCATTAAATATTATTATTAGTTATCGTAACTTTATATTCATGCACCCTAAGTATAGGGAATGGAATTTTATTGTATTTCCTATAATGTATGCTCAGGGTATGCTTTTGTCATCTACTTCTGAAGGAACTCATTTAGCTATAGATAATGATCTAAAGTACTGGTATCAGTTGATATCTGATAATAAAGTTAAAATCTAGATTTCTTAAAACAAGAATTTGATCTAAGAGAAACTTGCTGGTTAGAGGTTCAGACCTTTAGACAACATCTCATTAATAAAATAGATTTAATGTCTATAACTGTTAAAGAATCTATTCCAACACTGATTGATTACTTGATATTAAATTTACAACATAAAGTTTCTGATAAAGGTAAACTTTCATACATACATAAAGTTATCAGACAAGAAACTTTTTACAGTGTAGATTCATACTGGAATTATTTCACTTCTATTAATGGGGACCCACCAAATCAACAAGATAAACAATATATATTGGAATCTGCTTATAGAACTATGTCTTCCATTGTCTGGAGACTTTATACATGGACATTTTTACATAGATCTTTTTATACACCTTTGATGATGAATAAAATAAATAATAAAGATAATCTATGTAAGAGATGTAATGTAGAAATTAATGCTGACTGGGCTCATATGTTTTATGACTGTATAAAATTGAAAGAATACTGGAAGTCAATTAATGAATTTTTGCAGGCTCTTTTTACAGATAATTTCATTATTTCTAAATCTCTTATATTATTCAACACACCTGTACCTCAAAGTGTTAAAAAGGTTAAGCTTCCCTTGTTATGGTCTATTCTAGCAGTGGCTAGGAAAATAATAACTGGAAATTGGATTTCAGATACACCTCCTTCATTCAATGAATTTAAAAATGTTATGAATATAGTGTGCCATATGGAAATAAACACAATTAGGACTAGAACAAATAGAAAAACATCTTATTTTATTGTATGGGATAATTTACAAAATTTGTTTAAAAAATTTTAATTTCAATAGCATGGTATTTTAGTTTAATTAATTGATCTGATTGTAGTGGATGTCTTTGTAAATACTTTAGTTGTTTTGTTGAATATTATAATAATACCTATTTTTAATTACTTGTATAAAATTGTTATGATATTTCTCTTATATGTTAAAACAATAAACCTGTTTTGAAAAAAAAAAAAGACTGGCATTGATTTGCACTTTTTGATCCATGCAATTGATTCAGACCTCCAAACTTTCATCCTCCACAAGTCCTGCTGATGTCATCTACCATAAGACTACCTAAAGTCATGTTAACATTAGACTTAAGCTGTGGCATGTGCAATAAGTACTTTGATCTATAGTGGGTAAGACTAAACAGGTAGTGTTCTAATCTCACGCTGGCCCAATTGCTGTGTTTGGGTGTGTATGAGCAACATTTTCAAAACAAATATGAATCCCACACTGGTTTTGCACTGTTTTGGGCCTAGCAGGTGATGCAGGCCTCCAAACACTTGTCCAATATCAGGCCTGCTGATGTCATCTACCATAAGACTAACTAAAACCATGTTAACTCTAGGTTTAAGCCATGGTACATGCATTAAGTACTTTGGTCTGTATTGTATAAGACTAGACAGGTAAGGGTTCTAATCTCACTGCAGCCAACTTGGTGTGTGTGTGTGTGTCTGTGCTGTGCAGTATTCTGCAGATATAAATAGGTTGTGGTGCTATTCTCACTGCAGCCAAATTTGTGTGTGTGGATGTTAGTCACATCATTTTACATCTCCCTGTAGGATCATAGGCTGAATGGAATTTACTCTACTCAGCTGATGGCCCTAGTGCCCTTACAATCCTAGCCTAATTGTTACCCTTATGTACATGATCAGCACCTATTGCCCCTGCCCAAGAGGAATATAGGTGGAACCACCATGGTGAAATTATGGTCACCTGAGTGTACTGATTGCATCGAAAGAGGGCCAATGAGGTGCTTTGTTTGACATGATGTGGGAGTCTGTTCCAAATGTGTCAGGTTAAGGTCTATACAGCGAGTAACTTGTGTACCATTTGACTTATGGATATGCAGCATTTCCAATACAGCAGGGTTAGAGATTGCCTCATATGCAAGCCACAGATCACCTCTGCATAGTCTGTATGACACACAAAAGTGAGTGATATCAGATTATCACCATGAACAGGTGCTGAAGACCTGAATTCCCCTTTTGAGGAAACTATGTGGTCTCTCCAATTGCTGCAGGTGCTTGGAAAGGTACATACCAAAAGGGCCATTGCACTCAACTATTGGTTTGCAGACAGAAGAGGACATGGAGGTTATGACGTCTACTTTTTTCTGGAGACAATTCCTTCACTTACTACACCTATTACTGTGAAGACATGGTGATGTAAGGTGCATTAGCTGTCACCCTGTGTGCCCTGGTCTCCCTCCCCTAAGTATGTATGCCAGGTGTTGCTATTGATGTAGTACTTAGCAGGAACATCAGTGTTACCAAAAGTAATGATAATACATATATTTGCTTTGTGTTTAAAGCCATGAATTTGGCATCAATCATTTGTTTAAGTAAAGCCCTCATGTAGGATGTTGACATACTTTGGAGATTCTATGACAGCTCCCAGTTTGCAGGCATCGGTAAACCTTGTCAGCCACAGACATGTATTTTGTGCTTGTACTTTGGAGAAATGGATTCCAAACAGTAGAGGACCCATGTCTAAACCCTGTGGAACACCACTGGTTAGATTTTGATTACTGGAGGTGGATTCCCATATTTTGACTATATGACCTCTATCACTGAGGCAGTAAATGACACCTCTAATGATATAAGGGTAGATGGTTAGTTAGGTGCATTTGTTAATGATGCCTGAGTGGAGGATAGTTTCAAATGTTTTGGCTATGTTCAGGTAGGCAGTCTGCACAGATTTCCCCTCATCCAGGTCCTAGGAGACTGTCTCAAAGATGTGCATGAGGTTTAACAGGCATGATCTCCCTTTGACAAATCCAAACTGTGTAGGGTGAACTGTGTGGAGATTACCTATAGCTTTACTGATAAGATCCATGATGATTTACCCCATGGCCTTGTTGATATGGCTAGTCAGGATAATAGGAATATAGTTTCCAGAGTCAGTGGGTGCACCAACTCTGTGCAAGTGGATAACGGTGGCTGTTTCCATTCAGCTGGGACAAAGCCGGTGGTTACATTTTGACTGGAAAGAGTTTCCAATGATGTTAGCACTCCATGTTGGAGCCCATGTAGGACTCAGCCAGTGATGTTATCTAGTCCCATAGATTCTGTGTTTTTATCCATAGAGAGGCCATTTTTGACCTGCCCTATACAGATACAAGGTAGTGGACAGGTGGTAGGGATGTCATGGGGTATGTGTGGTGGGGACAGAGGAGTGATTGTGTCACAGGACCTGCCGGCCAACAGGTTAGCTATGTTAACAGGCTCTGTATATAAAGTATCATTAACCATGAGTTCGGCACACATGTGGGCCTTTCCTTTTGGGTTGGAGATGTAACTATAGAATGCCTTGTGGTTGTCCTTTGTGGGGGAGGCTAATTTGGACCCATATTTTGTTTTGCAGAACTTCACAACACTTATTTTCTAATTTAAGCTGAGGAGGGAGTGTTTTCACTTTAGGTAAGGGACCCCCACCCTTAGGCAGCAATGTCTTCCTATTATTGTGAAGCCTGTTACTGGTAGTTGTCAACCAGGCAGGTATGCTTCACTATGAGGAGCTTGTTGTGCTCATGTCAGGTACAGCTGAGTCAATGCAGTCATACAGGTGTTTGTATAAAGCAATGATGTAGAGCTCGGCATAGTTGCCAGTAACATTTGAAGGAGGAGGTGTAGTGAAACTATTTATACCATCACATAGGATGTTATAATCTGGACTGGTGAATGTCTTTAGTGTATTTGCTGCAGGGGGGTGTCAGGTATGTTACCTATTGTGAATGAGACCGATTTGTGATCAGATCTCACCAGGGAGGACCTCAGATTTGGGGTGCTACAGTGGTTGTCCATATTGGTAATCACCAAATCCAGTTTGTTAGCTCCCCTTGTGGGGGTGTTAACCTGCTGGTCCAGGGCATTAGAGATAATGAAGTCGAGTAACCTTTGGGCAAGTGAGCTTGAGCACGACTAATCTACCCAGTCGATGCGTAGTCAAAGTCATCCCAAACCATGGTGTCCAGATGTATCTTGATATACCCATGTAGATCCAGATAAGCAGAATTGTGTCCTGAATTATGGAGGGGCTCCTGTAGCTGGCAATGACTTGAATAGGTGTCCCACAAACAGTCAATAGCACCTAAAGTGTATCCATGAAATCATACTGTGTAACCAATGTGGATGCATATGAATCATTAATGAATATTTATACACCACCACCATTATTTTGCACACCTTCAGTTTGTGGTCTGGACATGTGGAAGAAGGTGTAGCCTGGAATGGCTGTGGTGCTCTACACAGTTTTGAACAAGGTGTCTTTGACTGCATAAGGCTCTGTGTGTTCCAAGATGAGGACAGATTCTAGTTAGTACAGTTTCCTGTTGACACTCCTAGAGTTTATCAGCATAACCTTGAGGTTGTTTGTACATGGGGTTTTTACATTGTAAATTCTGTCCTTGAGAAATTCTGTCCTTGAGACACCACCTAAAAAGGGCACTATGGGTGTGGTAAGTGCCTTGGCCAGTATCTGATATCCCAGGGGTGACAGATGAAGACCATCTGTAGCAAAGCATCAATGTCTATTGAGCAGGTCATCCCAGGCAGACAAATAGTGGATCCCCTTAGACTGACATCAGATGCTAAGCCTATTATTGAAGTCAGTCATCTTCTGTTTGTACTGAGGCATCATCCTAGCTAAAGATAAAATGCAGCTGATGGCCAAGTGCATACCTGCCTGAGACACATAGTGCAAGAGCTCAGTATTGTCTCTCATCACACAGTCCAGAGAGGTATGTCTGAAGTCTTACACAACAACAGGAACTATGATGTATTCAGGACAGTACTTGTTGTTGACAAATTTGACTGTATGTGTGATATGCCATATCCTGGCACCTCACAGACAGATGACCATGATCTTTACCTTGTCTAGCCTTATGAGCGGGACATCAGTGTGACTCACGTTGTAATCACCTCTGACTAATATGTTTGAATGTGTGTTTTGCAGTAATGGTTTGACCAGTGAGACAGTGGTGCATTAGCTATTATGTGTACTGTGTTCTGGAGAGGTAGTATTATCTGTAGCAATCTTGCAGTTCTGTTTGTGAGGTGTCTGGTGATTAGGTATTATTATGGTATGGACCCCCCCATGTAGGTATGTTTGATGTGGCTTTGTTTGGAGTAGGAGGTGAGATGGGCATGTTGGCATGCCACTCATTGTCATAAGTACTGACAGGTGTGTCAGAGAGCATGGATTCAAACTTTTAATGTAGATGCATCTCTCACATGGTGTATTTATGTGGCTTCAGAGTAGAGGTTTGGGAACACTGTCCATATCTCTGCAACTGTCAGAGATAATGACATTAGCAATAGATTATTGCTTGTGTATAAGACACAATAGGCCATGGTTAGGCAGTAGCCTGATAGATGCTTACATGCAACATGTTATTAACTTTATAGTGATATTCTTAGGTAAAACATAGCATGACAATGTGGGTTAGTATGGTAGATTAAGTACACTGCTTTGCCAGGCTTGTGGCACTTGAGTGAACCATAATCCTGTCATTAAGCATGGTCACAAGAGATGTGACAATGTACAACTCCAGCAAAGTAAGGGTCATGCTTCTACACCCTTGGGGTCCATAGCCTTAAACACACTTTCTGTAGGCACTCTTTGCAGTGAAGATGTGCATGTCTATGCATGCAGAGAAACCTTGTCCAACTTTTCTGCCATTACTTTAGACTTGCAAGTCTACAATGTCTGTCAAACAACCAGGCAGCAAATGTATGTGATGTGAAATGATGTGAGAACATACTTTAGTATTCCAGGAACATAAATGTATATTATGACATACCTAGGACATTTGGGAGGGACACAGACATTGCCCAAAGGTGGCTAGCCATCTGCAGAAGGCCTCACATCCATCTCAGAAAGATCACCACCATTACGCTGTTGAAGGCCATGCTGCATAAATTGTTGTGAAACTGTCACCTAACATGGATCACTTCTGCTGTGAAGCTTGATGGAGCAACCTTGGACATCTATGTCAACTGAGACTTAACCTTACATTACGATGCAGCAGTTGTGCTCCTAATCACCATCAGATTGGTACCATAGTCAAATGCTACGAGCCTCTGAACCCAAGGCATATTACATGCAAATGTCAAATGACTGGTCTGATTGCTAATTAAGGTGTCCACCTGGAAAAGACTTCAACAAGCCTACAGAGCCTTGCATCATGTGTGACAAGTATGTGGGTCAACAAACATTCTGTGGCTCACTTCTTATTTTGAGCTTGGTGCTAATGTTTTGCTTCTGTTGAGAGACAAAGAATAAGAGCTCTGTATCCCACCACAGTGAGGCTGTGTTAAGAACAGTAGTAGTAGTAGTCGTCTGGCAGCAACAATTCAGGTGACGCCCCTCTTTTTAACATTCTTCATAAGGTAATTGTTCTTTCTTAGTATGTTGTTGTTGTCTTTTGGCTTTTCCCGGTTAGGGGTTGCCACAGCGGAACTCCGGTCCACTAATGATTGGCAGTAGATTTTGACAAATGCCGAGGTGCCAGCTCGACGTTCAACCTTCAATGAAGGCATGCCCATTTACGGATGTCTTTTGAATGTCCACCCAACACCGGGGAGGACATGCAGACTCTTTAAGTAGTGCGTAACTTCATAAGAACTGCCTAAATACACCATCCTTGCCTTTACAGGGTGTATGCATTACATTCCCCTCAAGTGTTTGGCAGTGTTCTGTGCAGAACCAGACACCTTGAGTGATATGTTTCTTGGAAACCATGATGGCATTAGCTCCAGTGCTGAGTTGCACACAAGACAACCATCATGCACTGTTAAGCATTGTCCCCATGTTGCAGAACTGATACTTGTGACACTGAGTGATAGTCTCAATACAAATGTGTAATTAATAATAAAAGATCTCTTGCCATGGATATGAGAATTCCCACTGTGACCTTTACCACCCTGGTGGATATGTGCATCCTGAGGCAATGTAGAAATTGCAGCATTTTTACCAACAACCACTTCATTATCAAACAAAACAAACTGATATGGTATGTGAGAAATGTATATACACAATGTCACTGGAGGCAAAGCTCTCACATAAAAGTACTCATAACCATGTCACATCCATCACCCAAAAATCTAAAGCAGACATGAGCTGAGGTACTGGCATATGACCTGCATAAATCACAAACACCTCACAGAGAAAGCCCAGATAACCAATACCCTCAATGGCCCCTTATGCAGTCTGTGTAAACAACACACATATCAAAACATAGAGCAACATGTCATGGACGAACAACATATAAGCCGATAAGACAAACTGACACACAATCCAATATTCTAGTCATCGCTGACTTCATGCAAATGAGGAGCTGTCATTGAATCCTACACTGACACAAATGTTCTCCAGGAGGGGCTGACACAGACATACAGTTGTCATCTTGTCATCAGAGAGATGTTCTAACACTAAATTCCAAGAAATGCACAAAACTGTCCTTTGGGAAGCCATCCACCCCTGGTAACTATCGTATTGCCAGCACACCTCAAACAGTTGACTGAGTAGTCAGTGACTTATGGATACAGATAGTGATCTAGCCTTTGACTGTCACGTGCCTGTAATATTGTAGACATCATTCTATGTTGTACAACCTATAAACAAAGGTATGACATGTAAATCCAAGGAAGCCATTGTTCCACTGTAACTGGCATTCAACAGACCTATGATTGGTGAAATTCCACCTTTGGTATGTAACTATCCAGGCATATCCGACAACTGTAACATCCATAAAGTTTCCTCAGTAAAGCACTACATGGTGTATGCAACATGTCCTATGCAGAACAGAGGGGTTATGTATGCTTGCCATACAGGGCGGTGTCAGACCCCACTGCTGACCTCTTGCATATTCATGAAACTAGTAGCACCAGAATTACTTATTCTACAGGCTTACACCTTGGCAGTGGTATATAAAGGACATGTTGGAGAGGCAGGTATGTAAGCCAGAGACTACACCCTATATAGGATAGGCTTCACATCCATGTGAAGCACATTTCCACCCTAACACAAATCAACTGCAAGTTACACAATTGAATGGGGCACAGGACACACATACCTGCTTGTGGACCAATGTCTACAATGAACACAGGGAAACTGTGAATGGTTCAAACCCCCACACACTGACCTGTACATGTTTCAGCTCCCAAAACCCAGCTTATACTTATCAATGGTATCATACCTTGACAGTGTTTAGGGATTCATGGCTAGGTTTAAAAGACCCCTTGTGATGGTTAACTTATTAAACACATATGAGCCTATGAACCCTGAAACCTATACTGTGTTACCTTTCTGACAACAATTGTCTTGTGTGCTTACATTCAATTGTGTGCTCTGACATTGATGGTTTGATTGCAGATGTGTACCCATAGGTGTGTCCTACACAATCCTGAAAGTGAGACATAAACATTTCCATGTGACATCAGTCATTGTGTGACTACACAACCATTGCAACAGCATCCATCATAAAGTTCACATACAATTATGGTATAGTCATTATAAACGACAACATACAAATTCTCAAATTGAACAGTACAAGTAGCATGTCAAAAGCAATATTGGATGAAACAAATTCATATTAATGTAAATAGTCACCCTGTGCATCAGACACATAGCTTTTTTCCCTGCATCCATGAGAGAGATGAGAGGGATGTGGCACAGGTATTATCACTTGCACAGGTGTTGTGTGGGGGTGCAGGAAGGCTAGGGTGACCCAATAGGTTGGCAAGCTTGTGTGTGAGTCAGGAAGTGATGCAGGGAGAATGGTCCATGGAAACGTGGCATGTGTGTCTGTAGGTGACCTGAATGTGACAGTGGTGTATGAGTGTCTGAGTGTACACAGCCTAGCTTAGTGCTAGCCCTAAATGTCTGTATGTTAGATAGCTGTGAACCGTGCATGATAGAGCTGACAGTTCATCATCTCCACCACTGAACATGTGAAATGGCTCTGCCAGGAGTTGCACTGGTACCTCCATGCCCAAGGGCAGATGCTGTACTACTACCTGAGGGTGTCTGCTGTCTACTGGGAACATATCCTGCACAGGACTGCCCAGGACCACAAGCCTATGGCCTGCCACATCTTGGCGTGGACAGTACACTCCCCTATGGAGTGCTAGATGTACTGCCACTACGGGAGAGTGATTGTGCACAGCCAGGTTGACTCTTAGCAGATGTAGTTGCTGACCTATGTCTACGAGACTAGATGTTTTATCACAGACATGTGTTCCAAGACAGATAGTGTGCGATCTGTCACAGACCAATGTCTTTCCACTGTCAGTGAACCAATCCATGGTATCAGCAGTCTGATGTAGACAGTCATGGATGTCAAATTATGCCACATCCATAATCCTGAGCATTCATCTGCAGTTCCTTTCTGACCATGCCTGTGCTACCATGATGGCTCTAAACATACACCATGTGACACAAGATTAGATATCTGCAACAGGTGGTGGAGGAACAGTAGGCCTCCTACAAGCATCCCTATTAATCCACCTGTGTGGAACCTCACCAACTGTTTGGCTATGGCCAGTGTCGACAATCACTGCAGCCACAGTATCCACACTTCCCTGTTCAATGTTCCCACCCTCTGACTGTCTAACTTCTGTGGCCACATGGGACTGGGTACACGTAGACATACTAGCTGTGTATGGTGATAATGAGTGTGGATGAGGAATGTCAACCTCTGTGTCAGATTCAGCCCCTGCAACCCCTAGCTGTGCCTCACTTTGCCCAATACCAATTTCATCAGAGCCTGAAGAGATACTGATATCAGGTTGTGAAGTGGACAAAGACCAATCTCCATGGTCACCTGTGATAAAAAGGGAAAATCATTACATTAATACCTGCACTACTATGCTCTGCAGTATTACATTGCAATATATGTTAAGCTGTATATACTGCTGTCACTATTACACACTTGTATAACCCACAGCCTCATATAGTAGGCCATGAGGACATTATTTTCTAATCCACACCTCTAATCATTTGGAGATAAATGTTCTTTAAACAGGAATAACATGAGAAAAACATAACTGATGTGCACTGTTGACATTCTGCAAAACTCTACACAGTTAACAGTTATGGCAATCTGTAAAGTCCTGACAATACTGTCAAATCAATCACTGTGGTCATACCTACAAGCCATAGGTATGAGTCTAAACTGTATACAGTCAGAAAATATCTGTACGGTTGACAGTCATGCAGTCAGTACAGCAATCCAGCCAGCTGGCCTGTGTTGACACTTGAGCGAATACAGTGAACTAAAACAGGAGCACAACCTCTTACTATTCCAGATGGTCTTGGAAAAATGTGAGGGAGAGGTAATGTAAACAGCAGTGCATGTGACAGTATAACAGGGCTAATACTTCAAAATATCTCACATTTATATTAGCTGCTATGCTAACAGGTATGTGGGTCACAAACTGTTCATGAGCTTAAAACTGCAGCTAACCCCCCCCCCAAAAAAAAACACCTGACACCCATGTAAAACTAAGTGCACCCTGACACACTGACTGCTACAGTATTCCAATGATGATCCAACTAAGCATACTTGGATGCTCCTCTTAAATGGAAACAGATGCACATACATCCACAACATATGGGGAGATTGATGCCTGGGAGCTGTGCTGTGTTGCAAGGTTCTCCAGGAATTGTTCAGTGGCTGACAGAGGTTGTTCTGCTGCAGGCCCACCACCAGTGACCTGATGATTCCTGGCCATGTCTGCTACATGTCTGTGTGCCATGTTGAACATATCGGTGGCATAGTGTTGCACCTGCTCATATGTGTGATCCTGGTAACCCACAATATTAATGTTGTGCACCAGTTAGTCCCACAAAGCTGTATGTTCTTGATTATTTGACCTCCCTCTAGACAGCAGGACTTGGTGTTGTCTCAGGGCCTCAGTAATGAGGTTGTTTTCTGTCTCAGTGAAAGGTGGACAGCATCTGGCATGCATTTTATCTCCTGAAATACAAATAAATGAGAACACATGTCAGGTTCACATACATGGGAGTACAGTATGTACAGATACAGCAATAAAGGAAGCCAATTGCTATTCCCTGCTTGATTACACATCTCTTAATCAACAGTGTGCCAAACATACAAAGGTTGTGGAAGCAACTAGGTTAGTAGCAATAGTGACTCACTGCTGTTTGTGACATGACAGATACTCATGAATGATCACAAAACAAACACTGGAGTCCATAGCAGCCCCCCTCCCCACCATAACATATGTATAAACAACAGTGCCAACCAAATAGCAGGGTATTACTACAACTGCTAAGAAAAGAAGTATCCAGGAGACCTGTGTACCTAGTTAATACAGACCATTAAACCCTTGCTGCACTCTACATCCTCTGTAGATATAACACAGCTGGAGATCAGTGGCATGCCATCAGTACATTTGTAAGAAAGGCTTAATGATGTAATCCCCATTCCCCCTATGTATATTCAAACATATGCATCATGTTGGAAACAAAATGGTCACATACCTGATGGAGTACAAAACTCCTCTGTTGAAAGATACAGCTATATGAGCACTGTGTGAATGAGTTAAGCATACAAACAACTCTCATACACAGTGATTCCCCTAGCTAGGTGTTTGTCTTTTTAAGATGGTTCTCATTAGCAGGTGGTTGCCTCTGAACCAATCTGTGGTTCAGGAATGCTACATTCAGCATACACAGCAGATTTGCAGTATAATCAGCCAATCTCATGCAAGTACTCAACAGCATATAAGGCCTCAATGTAGATTCCATCCCCTTTCTCACATTTTGGGTTGTAAATTACTAGGGTATGGATTATGTCAGAACAGAGAGAATGTTTGTAGCAGCTACTTGTTACATACAGAAGTGTGTGCTACAGGTTGAAGCTGCTGCTGCAGGCAATAGGTATAGTTAGTGAGGCTGTAGAATGTGCAGGGCAACAACACTTAAGAGTAACTGTGTGACCTGCAGCAGTCTTGTCATATAGCCAGAGCCTGATTGAGGGAACCCATCCTACTGGAAAGTAAGGTATGTGTTTAAGGTAGGTATGTAAACCAAAAGTATCACTAAAAGAGTAAAGGGAAAAATGCTTGTTGTATCATAGAACAAGGTAGGGGGTACATTAACCATTATGTCAACCAGTTGGATAACTGCCAAGTCATCCAAGTCATGTGTTATGCCATGTTGGTCATCTGGAACGTGTGTGCTGGCAACCATTGCTTCTAGCACGAGCTTCATATATGTATGTAACTTGTGCTGCTGTGATTCTCTGTACTATTACTATCAAATCATTGTGGGAAGCAGTCTGATATTACTGGGTTTCATTTGAATTAAATACTTCAAAATCCTCTGCACCTCTGACTGCCATTATTTAGAAGCAGGCATTCAAACTGTACTGCTTTGGGTGGATAAATAAGTGATGAGACAGTCATACATATCAGAATTTATACTGGTGATGTGCACATACATGTATTTTAAATGCTAGATACTGCTGTATTTGAACCCAGGACCGTGTGGACCAAAAATTAATATTTTCACAGCATTTAACAGATCAAGCTACTGGGTCACTGTTATAGCAGCTGTATTTTACATGTTGTACATATAATTGCAGACTTTGTTGTTACATACCTCACTAACATTTATGTTATCTATGTCTCTCATTTACCATCACGGTCTGACTCATCAAACTAACTTCTACTACAACCTCTCTAGACTTATATTAGGAGCTCTATAGCATTTGTCACTCTAATTGTTCCCACCTTCCTATTACTTACCTCCTACTTGAATTGCCTCATCTGCCAAACTAACCTTTTTTTGTACAGCTATGCTCATCTATTTGGCCTTATTTTATTAACTTTTATTTTATTCACCTTTTCATGTATATACTATCATGTTACTCATACAACCAAACAACAAATTAATTACTTACTAGCTACTTTCTGTTACTAGCATAACTTATACAGTGAATATATTACTTGTCTAATTTGTATTCTGTAATTTAATCTGTACTGTGAAATTTCTTATTGTATTTTGTACTGTGGAGCTTTTCTCCCGGGGCCTTCACTGAAAAAGGGTACAAGCTCAGGCCGGACTTTGTGGTCAACAAATGTCAAATAAATAGATATATTTCTTCTGATATGTTGGGAAAATTATTTCTTCATAGGTTCATAGATTAGTACTAGGCTAACTGCCCTTGCGAGCCATTTTAAGCCTAGCCAATTATCCCTTGTGAGACTCCAACCCTGCACCTTGTGTTTGTAAGGCAAACACCTTAACCATTAGGCCACCCTCCCAACCCTTAGGCCACCCTCCCAACCCTTCCTTCATTATAACTGATGTTTCTGTCATTTTTTTTCTTTTTGATAATTTTGAAATTTCTCTTAAAATATAGATACCAATTGAGTTTTATAGGTTCATAGGTACATAGGCGTGTACTAGGCTAATGAACCTGGAGCCTTTACAAGCCTAGCCCATAGCATTACCCTGGCATCATGCCACCCGACCTTAGTTTCTAGTGCCTCTGTCGAATGGAGCCACTGGAGTGATCCTCAGGGTGAATTTTCTATTTCCCATACACTCATCAAGATTTCTCTAGAAGAGGACCAGTGAGGTGTTCTGTTTGACATGTATAGGAAGTCTATTCCATAACATGGGCAGTCTCTGGGTTATGAACCTGTCCCTCCAGCATGTTCTGTTGATTGTGGTAATGAGGTTGAGGTCTCTGAAGCATGTGGTGGGACTGGGATTTCTTTAGATGTAGCATGTCTAACAGAGCTGGGTCAGACATGGCTTTGTAAGTCAAGCAGAGATCGCCTCTAAGTAGGCAATATGAGACAGATACTAGTTGGAGTTTTTTGAGTCTGTCCATATAGGACAAGTGTTTAAGGTCTTGGATCCTCTTTTTGAGGTACCATTGCGGCCTCTCCAATTGTTGTAGATGTCTAGTGAGGTACATGCCAAATGGGGCATTGTACTTAATGACTGGCCTAATGAGGAAAGAGTAGAGGGAGACAATGACCTCTTTCTTCCTGGATGGAAAAACCTTAGTAATGAGATGTGCCACATGGAAGGACTTTCTGACCACAGTGGCAATGTGGTGGTCAAAAGAGAGGTTGTTGTCTACCTGTTTCCCAGATCTCTTATAATGCCTTCTGTGTTCAGTGGACTACCATCAATGTGGTAATTCATGGGACACATTTTTTGGCATTGTGCTTAAGGCCATGGTTCTGACACCAGTCGTTGGTCTCAGTAAGGCCTTTCTGTAAGATGTCAACATCACTTGGGGAGTTAATGACTCCCAACTTGCAATCGTCTGTGAACTTTGTCAGCCAGAGTCCCTTCGTGTTGGCCTAAACTTCTGAGAAGTAGATACCAAACAGGAAAAAACCTAGGACCGATCCATGTGGGACTACTCTAGTGACTGGTCAGCAGTTTGACTTGGAGTCAGCTACTTTCACACTGTGGGTTCTATCTGTGAGCCAGTTTTGAAACCCACCTGGTGATATAGGGGTTGCTGCCTAGCTTAGTGAGTTTTTCTATGATTCCTGAGTGGAGAATGGTATCAAAGGCCTTGGTCTGATCAAAGTAGGCTGTATGAATCACATTGCCTTCATCCACAGCTCTAGTCACTTACTCAAAGAAGTCGACCAAGTTGAGCAGGCATGATCTACCCTTCACAAAACCAAACTGTGTGGGATCCAGAGTTTGGAGAGTCCCTATATCCTTGTTTATTAGGTCCATGATGATACGTTCCACAGCTTTGCATATCAGACTTGTTAGGCTAATGGGGTGATAGTTCCCAGGGTCTGTAGTTGCTCCTCCTTTGTGGAGAGGGATGACTATAGCAGTGCGCCATTCGGTAGGGACAAAGCCTGAGGTGAGGCTGTGACTGAACAGGGCACACAGGTGAGGTGCCAGTTCACTCTGTAGTTCTTGTAGAACACAGCCAGGGATATTGTCAGGTCCCATAGAAGCTGTACTCCAATCTACTGGTATTGTGAATGGTCCTTTGAGGGGGGTGAGAGGGGTAAAGTTAGCACTGAATCTGTCATCCAGTATATTGGCAATATCTGTTGGCTCTGTATAGGAGGTACCATTGTGCAGCAGCTCAGAGCAAATCTGGGTATTGCCCTAAAGATTATTTAGATAACTATAGAAGCCCTTGTGGTTGTTGTTACTATCTGCTGCAATTCTGTTTTCATAGCTAGCTTTAGAGTATTTGATGAGGGATCTCAACTTTTTGTTGAGGCTGATAAGGGAGTTTTTCCAGTCTTGGGACTTCACCTTATTCTGCATCAGTTTCCTCCTTCTGTTGTAGATTTTGTTTATGGTAGGGGAACCACCAGCATGGCTTCCTTTTTTTGGTAATCAAAGTACCTCTTTTATAATACTTATGTCATTATGGATATTTTCTATAATTACTTAAGTTTCTAACTAGACCTTTATTCTTTTCAACAGTATTGTCTTAGATACTTCATTTTTATTCAGGTTATTTATATATTTATACATAAATAGGTGTGTGTGTGTGTGTGTGTGTGTGTGTGTGTGTGTGTGTGTGTGTGTGTGTGTGTGTGTGTGTGTGTGTGTGTGTGTATATTGCATCTAGATAACACATGGATAAATTAAATAAATAAGTATTACTTTGAATATTGCTCAACTACTGTCTCTCTCTCTCTCTCTCTCTATATATATATATATATATATATATATATATAGGTCCCCTACACATGATCGAAATTTCAGAAAGCCAAAACCTATATGGTCGAGACCATATGATCGACTTTTGAAATTTTGATCATGCAGAACAGGCATCTCTGTATAGTGCAGAATGGGAAGATTCCCATCTTCCACACTGTAGTGCGATCTCATAGTTGGTATATTTAAATTGCAGGGGATGTTAGGTGTGCAGGGGGGGGCTTGCCTCCCTGCTACAATGTGTAGGTAAGTTATATGGTCTCGGACATATGGGTTTTGGCTTTCTGAAATTTTGGTCATGTATAGTAGACCCATATATACATTAAGGTTCCCTGCAAAAGGTCAAGTGTGTTTTGGGGGGCTTCCTGCAAAAGGTTGGGTGTGTGTTTGGGAGTTCCCTGCAAAAGGCTGAGTGTGCCTTTGGGGGAATCCCTACAAAAAGTTGAGTGTGCTTTTGGTCAGCAGATATTTAATTGACTGTTTATGATTGACTAAGCAGCTGGTCAACAGGTGTCTGAGATTGTACAATTCCTGTGGTTGAGGAATATGCCCTTAATCTATGTTTGTGTGATCTAGGAGTTAGTATGCATAATTACCATGGAGGACACAGAGTAATTTGCCTCTTGAAAAAAAAATTTTTTTTTTTATTTTAAATTTTGTATGCACCAAGGCTGTTTCTCAGTGCATGCATAGTATTGTGTTGATGTCAGCATATTCAAGGTTTTTGTGTCAATGTTTTGCATGTCAAAGTTGGGTGTGTTCAGTCTGCAGTACTACATCTATATATATTTGCTTGTTTTGTTGTTTTAACATCCCATTATTTGATTCTATTTTAAGAAGTTATATATTCTGTAAATGTGTTTTCCATAATATTTAATGCAGCTTTCATATTGTTTGCAGTCTTCAATAAAACAAGTTACCTAGATTTCTGATCTTCATAATATTCTCTATCAAACTTTTCCAGAAATGTTTCTAATCATGGACAAATACTTTCATTGTCTACATATATCACTGCATTGCTTAAAGAACTCCATAGTGTGCTTTATGTCTATGCCTGTTAAATTTCTCAGATCAGCTGTAATGTTAGACATGTGTCAAGATGTCGAGACTATAAGCAGTTAGAGACCTAGACAGGCAGTTTGGTTGCATTGTGTTCAGCATGGCTACTAGTGTTATACTTTCTAAGTAATAGTTTCCAGTTAACATGTCCTCCTTTCTAGCTCAGGTGGTACAATTGTAGTTGTGTACAGCAACAATACAGACATTTATCCTATATAAGAATAGCTGTATATTATGATTAATATCACCATGTAGTTGGTTTAGCAGGCATAATTGCAGCAGTTTTGCTCTAACAACCATGGCACCCTATGAAAAATTATTTTCTTATAGGTATGGTAACACTTTATAAGATATGCTCTCTATCAAACAAACAAAATCATGGACAATTAACAATTATAGGTATACAAGCAATACCATTGCCCATGAGTAAACTGTTTCCATATCAAAAATGGCTACATCCTGCTAAACAGTAATCACAATAAAAGTATAACAATCTGATATAGATGTTTGGGACATCTGACTCACATGACTGTTATAGCATATTATTTACACATGTAGCTTACTTTGCAATATTCTAGGCATTATAAGTTGTATCAAAGGCATCATGTTTATTATACTTTTAAACCGTCTTAAGATTTGCATCAAATTAAAAGTAATCAGAGTGCGCAATGGAACAAACGGGCTTTAATCTTCTGCAATTAAATGTAAAAAAAACGTCAGGCACATTATAAAAGAGGTCGCATTTATGCATCTTTTAGTGCAATAATAGTAGGTTGTCCATTTTCAGAAGAAGAAGAAGCAACACATTTTTTAGATGTGATACTGAGTTTCAATTAGGTTCAAATCAATAACAAGTGCAGATACTATAAAACAGAAGGCACACTCGAAATAGCACCAAATAATATTACCACGGTTACACCAATTAAAATTATGCTTAGGAATATCCTTATCAGTGCCTCTCATATGACATTCAACATCAAAAAGCCTAGATTTTCAAATGATCTCTCTTTCCTCTTCAGATTATGTTCAACTCTATATTCGTATTTCATTATACAATTAAGACTATACTGGGGATGTAAATTACCTTTAAAAGATGATTGGAAATAGCCAAAATCAGATACTATATTCAATTTCCAATGTCTGCATATTCTTCTAAGCAGAAAATGAATCCACTAACATGAACCAGTGAAATACATATTTGGCCATTTACATTTTACTGAGCACACTGACACCATTTGAGGACATAAGACAGCATGAGTGCATGTGAGAACTAGTTTAGGCAGTCCCTGGCAGCATAACATTGGATATTCTATTATTTCTTTAAAAAGCTACACTGCTAAAAATAATAAACAAGTGTGTAAACTAGAAGACAATAGGAGATTCTGAAGTTTGACAGCAAAATGAATGTTGAGGAATTTTTGACAGACAGTTGACTAATGATGTATTACATTACCAGCATCAGTTCATGTTTCACGGAACAGACTGACGTTTCCATTTAAATCAAATCTGATAAAAGCAGACATTCTGCTTCTTTCTTTGAATAGTTAACTTTCTAGTAGAAGTAAGAAGCAGCTTACATCTAGACAAAAGATATACTGCCATGTATTAAATTGCAGGAAAGTTTTATGAATAACAGAATGCTATAAAATAAGCACATCTAAGATGACCACTTATAGCATATCACAGTCCAATAAATTAAGCAGATAGCTGTCGTTTCCAGTATCAAGAGACAGAAATCTTACAATAATACAGTACTGCTTCAGATAAGAAACATAGAACTATTACAGATAAACTTCCCAAATGGCATAAAATCTACCCTTTCCTCTTTAATGTTACTCAAGTATTGACTAAGTAAGTTGCATATAAAAATCACACTCATTTTCAGTCCTCTGCATTTTAAATACTGCATTTTTACTGCTCCACAAACCAATAAAAATGTTCTGTAAGAAGATGAACATAACTAAAACAGAGCTTAAAGTCAGTTTTATGGGTGTGTTTACCTGGGGCAGATAGCCTAGTATGAACCTATGAACCTATACCCCGGCTATCACTTCTGTGTCACTGTTAGACAGAGGCACAGTATACTAACCTCAAAAAAGGCATAGCAACATTAATTTAAAATGGGTGGCGAAAGCCAAACACACTCTGGCTAGGCTTATAAATGCCCTAGGGCAGATAGCCTAGTATGAACCTATGAACCTATGAACCTATGTATTCCAATGTTTTTTTGTCTTTACAAATTTAGCAGTGGAAAACACCCAAAGTAAAAGTTTGTTGGTATCCTACACTGCCAGCTTTACCATTGGTATTCATTACTTTAAAGAATCAAAATGGCACTTGTTGTAAGTGATGACTTTTACATTTATGTCAGACAATCTGACAAAAACAGACAGATATATTGCTACATTGTAAGCTTTCTCTCCTTTAGACTGTGTGGTGTTTCCTCCCAGAAGAATGAACACCACGCACTCCTCTCCAATTTCACCTTTGTAATGGCGTAACTTTTTCAGCAAATGGAGCAATACATTTTAAACTACTCTTACCACTGCAGGTAGTGCAGTCAAATTGGTTTCAGAGAAGAAGCTGAAAAGTTAGCCAGGCTGACAGAACTTTCAAATGTCTCATTCGTGTAAGGACTGTTTCCTTTAAAGTCGCTGAAATCTGAAAGGCAGCTATCAGATGAGTCAACAGATCAAAAAGGTTATGTGTGACATGATCTATCAACTGCTTCCATTGAAAAGGTTAATAATCTGTCAACACCTTTGGTTTTTGACCATATGTTTATGAATACACATAGCAGCAGGCTATGTGAGGTTAACCTTAAATCATGTGTCATCTTACTCTGTAAAAAACACATACAGGTTCACAGCAGACTTAAACCATAGCATGGAAGATGCATTCTCTGCTGTAAAGAAATTTATGATAAAACAGTGGCCATGGTACTGTGATAGCCAAAATCTTGGAAGGACTGAGAGGTAATGAGTAATGTGACAGAGCCATAAATTCAAGAAAACAATACTCTGTATCTCTTAAATAAGGCTGGCAATTTTAATCTAGATATATTTGGAAAACAATGTCTCAAATCAGGTTGTGCTTCTGTCTATGATGTGTGAAATTCATCTCCAGGTGGGTTGTAAAGTACAATGAGTTCACACATGGAACAGTTCTGTATCAAGTAGCAAACTAAAACCTGCTGTATTTCATGAAAATGGCAAATGTAGACACTTCCTGTTTGATTCTAAATGCAACACTTGTATCTGAAGCAGGTGACTTTCAAAAAAAAAAAAACAGTGAAGCTATGCAGTTACATAATCATCAGAATGTTTTAGTGATGTTAAGAAGGGTATAGTATGTAAAGAATGAGTCAGCAAAAAGTAATATTTTGAAATACATGTTTTTTTTCTTTGGTTAGTCCTCATCAGATATCCACGGAACATACCTGATAAAAAGCAGTGAGAGAGGCAAGTTCTTTATATTGCTGAAATAAAGTAAATTCCTGCAGAAATATATTTTTTGTAAGATGACATTTATTTAAAAATTTCCAATAAGATGTTCTCAAATGGAAAATGGTAAACGACCAAAGTAAGCTGCAGAATTTACATTCTTTGAATGACTGCCAATATTCCATTCAATGTTGCAGCAGAAGAAATGAAGGTACTTTTTTATTAACAGGGCAACAGCTTTCTCGGCCTGAATTTGTGTTGACGGAAAAGAACCGATATGTAATATACGTTCAGTTATTAATTTTGTGTGTGATGCCAGAAACAGGTCAGTTATCCTGGGGAAATGTTTTAAAACAAACGCACACATTTCCAGACCCAGATAACTTTCCCCAAAATGTGTTAAACTGGTCCTTATACCATTATTTCTCAACAGAAGACTTTACAGGGCATTTGAAACATCCACTACCCAGCACCTGGGCGAGTAGACGGGTCTCTTCACTTTGTCCTCTCTGCATGGGAGTATGCAAAACTCCTTAAAATGGAAATGTGCTGTCATTTCCTCCCAAAAGTTCCTGTCAGTGAAATTTTGCAGGTAAAACAAAGTAGAATTCAATCTTCCCCTTGCTTCAAATGTAAAAGCAATATACAACCCTCAACCTCTGTTTTCGCTATGCTGTGTATGCTAAAAAAAAGTAGAGTTTTCAACATTTTCCCTAAATCACAACAGGTTGCAGATGAAAAGTGAAACAATGCACTGTATGCAGTTAAGCGATTACATACAAAGGACCATCGAAAACAGCTGGGATTAATTTGATTAAATCCTACTACAAATAATTGTGTGATTTTTCTATGTTCAGTGGTGTGACATCGTTTCAACTATTTTTTTCGCAGAATGTCCAGAATGATTTTTGCCTCATCTTTTAGTGTGTTCCTCATAAAATGTTATGGTTTTCTGGCAAATCAGTGAAGATTCAACTCACTAAATAGTGACATATATTTCAGTTTCAGTCTACATACATTTATGAAAAATGGGTACTTTTCCGTTAATGCAAATCTAGGCCCAGAAAGCTGTTGTCCCATTAACAGAAAAATACCGAAATAAACAATGGCTATAACTCTAATAAACCACATTCTATGTACCTTGTAAACCAGCAATGCATTTACTAAAACTTGTGCAAATTTGTTATCTCTCTGATTAATCAAAAAATCACTGATAAATTGAAAATGTGAAATTGTGTAGTAAACCAGAAGCAGACCAGCTAAAATGTTTACATGTCAGAATAATTGCACATTCCAGTAGTTAACAAATTAAATAAAATGCTAAAAATATTAAGTGACCTTACATTTACGGGATCTGGTGTCCAACTGACTAAAAGAAAACAGGATAATAAACATAGCCAACACATAATATACAACACAAAAGAACATGACATCATAATGAAACCTGAAATCCATGACCAATAAAATGGGCAAATTAACATCAGGGCTTTTGGAACTGCTTGTTTACTCCTGTTGTCAGGTAAACCAGAAAAGGTGAGGAATGTAAAATAAAGAGTTCTTGTGTAGGTTATAACTACTGTAGATATATTTAGTCCCCCCAGAATTCCTGGTAACAAATGTCTAACATTTATAAAAGGAATCGTTCTAGACCAGAAATTTCTGAAATGTTCTTCTGGCCACTACTTTTTATTCACTTTAGCACATTTATTCAACAGGACCACAGCAGACCATTGGTAATGGGGGTTGTAGTTTTCCATCTGTAGCTAATGGTAATAACAAAGTCAAAGGCTATGATGTAGGTAAACCGGGCCTCCAAAAAAATAAATCATAGAATATCACAGTCAAAGGAGGCAGCAGAACACAGCAGTAAAATTCAAGAATTTAATCCCAGAACAAACAGTAAGCGCTTTCGCAGCAGCAGCTGCTTCATCAGACAAATAAAGATTCAAATTGTAGTACTTTTAAACAGCAAAGCAGCCAATTAGCATGCAAAAACAATTAGGAATTAACAAGAGCCCTTAAAGCCACACCAAAAAATGCAGCTCAAAGCTCGTTGTATAAACACAAAAACATTTCATTCATAAAAACATGTAAAACATTTCATTCAACAGCCAAAAAATGCAGCTCCGAACTCATTATATAAACATGAAAACATTTCATACATAAGAGCATATAGAACATTTCATTCATAAAAACATTATAAAAATACTGAACATAATTAATATCTATCTGGCTAAGGGCCTATTCATTAAAACTGGTTTAATAGAAAATTTATCATTGAGGCCTTCCCCCTTATTAGCTTTCATTCTAATAATCCAGTTCAATTCTTTGCATTATACCTTAGTTCTATGTGGGCCTCCCCTTATACCCACAATGACTATTTCAACAACCATAAACTTAAAATTGTGCTGAGCTTCGTGCTCCATTATCTGACACACTAGCTGAATTAGTGCTGATGTCATCCACAGGCAAAGAGCATGTACGTAAGCCTGAGGGTACCTCCCTCACACTATGTTCAGTATGTGGTATCTCATCATTTAAGGTGGAACTAGAAGGAACAACAGGAGCCTCAGTGTTAAGTACAGTTGGTTCCGGTCCTTGAACAGAATCATTGGAAGATGTTTTAGAACAACTGGTGTTCGCATTAATGTTTGCATTAACAGATCTATCCTCCCTAGGCCAAGCAAAGACTCTTCCATTAGAAAAGTTAGCAATATCACGTTGTATCTTTCTCCTTTTATTGTTGAGCATCTGTCTTTCATAGGCAGCAATAGAGTCTATAATGTGTTCCACCTTAATATCTGCAACTGAATGTGGATATGTCTCATAGAGGCCCATTTGTGCTTTCTCAATATCAGATAGCAAATTGTCTTCATGTGGTTTAAAAAATTGTATTAGGAGTCTCATATAGCTATAGCTTGTATCCAAGTTCATTTACTGCAATTGAGTCAAAAGGTCATTATATGTGTTGTCATAGGTAGGCATAGTTAAAACCCTTAAGCCACGAGGAACAATACGCAAATTGAGACATGCCTCAAAATGGAATCGCTGTGTTTTTAGTCTAATTAATCTTCTGGCATCATTTTCAAGCTTATGTAAATCCCTTCTCAGAGCATTTGAATCATACTCACAGTTATTCAGAGTAGGAGGTGCATTATCTGCTGGTATAATGTCCAATAAGGGATTCTCAGAGCTCCCAAGTAAAGATGAAAAGTTCTTACGGCCAGTAAAAGTCACGCTATTCAGCTCAGATGAGTTGGAATAATCCCGTGGTTGACAATAACCTTCTGCCATGTCCTTACACCAAATCCAACACATTATAAGGCAACAAAGAACAAAGACTATGTACGGTCCTCCAAAAAATAAATCATACAATATCACAGTCAAAGGAGGCAGTGGAACACAGCAGTAAAATGCAAGAATTTAAATCCAGAACAAACAGTGAGTGCTTTCGCAGCAGCAGCTGCTTCATCAGACAAATAAAGATCCAAATTGTAGTACTTTTAAACAGCAAAGTAGCCAATTAACATGCAAAAACAATTAGGAATTAACAAGAGCCCTTAAAGCCACACCAAAAAAATGTAGCTTAAAGCTCATTGTATAAATGCAAAAACATTTCATTTATAAAAACGTGTAAAACATTTCATTCAATAGCCAAAAAATGCAGCTCCGAACTCATTATATAAACATGAAAACATTTCATACATAAGAGCATATAGAACATTTCATTCATAAAAACATTATAAAAATACTGAACATAAGTAATGTCTATCTAGCTAAGGGCCTATTTATTAAAACTGGTTTAATAGAAAATTTATCATTGAGGCCTTTCCCCATATTAGCTTCCATTCTAATAATCCAGTTCAACTCTTTGCTTTCTACCTTAGTTCTATGTGGGCCCCCCCTTATACTCACATTGACTGTTTCAACAACCATAAACTTAAAATTCTGCTGAGCACCTAGTAACATGATGTGCTTAGATAAAGCATTAGTCTCAGCTCTCCTGGAGATATCATATTGATGCTCCCTCATCCTGTCTCGTAGCCTGCGTGTTGTCATCCCAATGTAGAAACAGTAATAAACTGTGCAGTAGGCTAAATAAACTAGATTCACTGTGTTAGCTCTGGCTCTGAATAACATCTTTTTATGCATATCTGGATGTTCAAATGCAGCACTGTCAATCAAATGACAGTAGTTACATGCCCGACAAGGAAATGTACCAATATTAAGCTGTGTATCCGTATTGGAGTTAAACTTTGGATAACATAGCAATTTAAGTGCTCTCTTATTCTTATACATATAGCTCGGGGCTTCTACTATTGATTCCACTCTCTCATTAGATCTAAGTATATCCCAGTGTTTAGCATAGATGTCCTTCAATCTAATGTTGCTGGCATAAGTAACTGGTACTCTGTTTACAGTTGGTCACTTTCTGTTAGCAAAATTGAGTGGGTGAAGGGTCATATGGCTTACCCTCCTGAGTTCTAGATGTATATGTTTGAGCTGTAACCAAGCTAATTTCTTTCTTATTATAACCCCTCTCAAGGAATCGCTGTTCCATATGTTTCAATTCACAAGAGAAGGTGGCATCACCTGCTGTCAGTCTGGATGTTCTTAACATCTGTGCTGTCACAACATTATTAAAAATGTGCCCAGGATGCATACTCTGTCTGTGGACAGACGTATTCCTATGGCAACTTTTCCTATAGATTTCAGAAGTAAAAGCGCCATCAAGTCCCCTGGTAATCCTAACATCAAGAAAATCCATACTTACAGTAGAGGTACTGGCCATCAAACTAAGAAAGTCAGTACTACTGTTGAGTTAACCAATGTATTGAGACAGCTCATCACCAGTACGCTCCCACAGGAGGAAAAGATCATCAACAAATCTCCTGTAAAAAACAACCTGTCCAGGCTTGAGCTGAGGTATGATATGCTTTTCCTCCCATTTTGTCATAATGATGTTGGCATAGCTACTGGCACAAGAGGTGCCCATAGCTACACCATCCCTTTGTTTAAAAATACCTTCTTCAAACATAAAAATGTTATTGTCAAGAACAAGTTCCATAAGCATACACAGTAAATATATCTTATGGATCTCATAAGTGCCATCTTGCTTTAGTTAGTCTCCCAACATCTCTATCCCTGTGTTATTGAGTATGCACGTAAAAAGGGATTTCACATCTAATGCTATCATAATGCAACAGGTGGTTTAACTTGTATATGAGTAAATAAGTCCCTAAGGAAGTGTTCAGTATCCTTTAAAATATAACAGTTCTTAGCTAGGATTGGTTTCAAATGTTGTTCAACATAGATGGAAAGGGATTCAGTGCACCATTATACACTCTACTAATAGACTGTGACTATGTCAGTTTAAAGATGTTTTTTAATGCTTCACATGGCACTAGTAATAATAATACTAATATTTTTAGGAAGACTAGTTGCTTTATACCACCTACAGTTGATGCTATTGAGTTTTTAAAAAAGCATGCTTTAGGGACATTTATGCATTGTACAAAAATAACAGCAATACAAAGGCTTTTTGTAACATGTCTGTTAATGAGAGGTTAGCTCTAGAACAATTGTGTCAGGATTCTAACTTGAGCTTTAGACCAGCAGACAAAGGTGGATGTCTTGTAGTTATGGATTATACATTTTACAAGGATGCAATGTATACTATGCTCAATGATCCATTAATTTATATTCCATTTATAATGCAACAGGTTGAACAGTCTATTAGTAGAGTGTATAATGAATTGTTTGAATGTCTGCAGCTTGGACATATTAGTCTTGATCTTTTTAATTATTTTATTATACAAGAACCAACTTTGTTTACTATACAGGGCCTCCCTAAAATACATAAGCATGCCAGTAAACCCCCTATGAGTCCAATAGTAGCTGGAAGCGGATGGTGCACTGAATCCCTTTCCATCTATGTTGAACAACATTTGAAACCAATCCTAGCTAAGAACTGTTATACTTTAAAGGATACTGAACAGTTCCTTAGGGACTTGTTTACACACATACAAGTTAAACCACCTGTTGATGGTTGCATTATGATAGCATTAGATGTGAAATCCCTTTTTACGTGCATACCCAATAACACAGGGATAGAGATGTTGGGAGATTATCTAAAGCAAGATGGCACTTATGAGATCCATAAGACAGATTTATAGTTTATGCCTATGGAACTTATTTTTGACAATAACATTTTTATGTTTGAAGAAGGTATTTTTAAACAAAGGGATGGTGTTAGCTGTGGGCACCTCTTGTGCCAATAGCTATGCCAACATCATTATGGCAAAATGGGAGGAAAAGCATATCATACCTCAGCTCAAGCCTGGACAGGTTGTTTTTTACAGGAGATTTGTTGATGATCTTTTCCTCCTGTGGGAGCGTACTGGTGATGAGCTGTCTCAATACATTGGTCAACGCAACAGTAGTACTGACTTTCTTAGTTTGACGGCTAGTAGCTCTACTGTAAGTATAGATTTTCTTGATGTTAGGATAACCAGGGGACTTGATGGTGCTTTTACTTTTGAAATCTATAGGAAAAGTTGCCATAGGAATACGTTTGTCCACAGACAGAGTATGCATCCTGGGCACATTTTTAATAATGCTGTGACAGCACAGATGTTAAAAACATCCAGACTGACAGCAAGTGACTCCACCTTCTCTTGTGAATTGAAACATATGGAACAGCAATTCCTTGAGAGGGGTTATAATAAGAAAGAAATTAGTTCAGTTACAGCTCGAGCATATACATCTAGAACTCAGGACGGTAAGCCATATTTCTCTTCACCCACTCAATTTTGCAAACAGAAAGTGACCAACTGTAAACTGAGAGAACCAGTTACTTATGCAACATTAGATTGAAGGACATCTATGCTAAACACTGGGATATACTTAGATCTAATGAGAGAGTGGAATCAATAGTAGAAGCCCCGAGCTATATGTATAAGAATAAGAGAGCACTTAAATTGCTATGTTATCCAAAGTTTAACTCCAATACTGATACACAGCTTAATATTGGTACATTTCCTTGTCGGGCATGTAACTACTGTCATTTGATTGACAGTGCTGCATTTGAACATCCAGATATGCATAAAAACATGTTCTTCAGAGCCAGAGCTAATTGTAACACATTGAATCTAGTTTATTTAGCCTACTGCACGGTTTATTACTGTTTCTACATTGGGATGACAACACGCAGGCTACGAGACAGGATGAGGGAGCATCAATATGATATCTCCAGGAGAGCTGAGACTAATGCTTTATCTAAGCACATCATGTTACTAGGTGCTCAGCACAATTTTAAGTTTATGGCTGTTGAAACAGTCAATGTGGGTATAAGGGGGGGGCCCACATAGAACTAAGGTAGAAAGCAAAGAATTGAACTGGATTATTAGAATGAAAGCTAATATGGGGAAAGGCCTCAGTGATAAATTTTCTATTAAACCAGTTTTAATGAATAGGCCCTTAGCCAGATAGATATTAATTATGTTCAGTATTTTTATAATGTTTTTATGAATGAAATGTTCTATATGCTCTTATGTATGAAATGTTTTCATGTTTATATGAGTTCGGAGCTGCATTTTTTGGCTGTTGAATGAAATGCTTTATATGTTTTTATGAATGAAATGTTTTTGTGTTTATACAATGAGCTTTGAGCTGCTTTTTTGGTGTGGCTTTAAGGGCTCTTGTTAATTCCTAATTGTTTTTGCATGCTAATTGGCTGCTTTGCTGTTTAAAAGTACAACATCTTGGATCTTTAGCTGTCTGATGAAGCAGCTGCTGCTGCAAAAGCGCTTACTGTTTGTTCTGGGATTAAATTCTTGAATTTTACTGCTGTGTTCTGCTGTTTCCTTTGACTGTGATATTGAATGGTAATAACACTTTTGAATACCACCACAACTACTGGCAACAAAATGCTGTCACTTTGCCATATCTTAACTTTAACAGTTAGGGAAAATAAAAAAATTTACTTCATCCAACAAGAGTTGCCTGCATCACTGCTGCTGTCCCAAGAAATGTCTAAAATGATGGAAAAGGACCGAAATATATTACTAAGCCCAGAACCCAAGAGCTGACACCTACAGCACTCCAAGGAGGCTTGTGGCAATAAACAGTAGACTCACTCAGAGGGTAAAAATAATTTCTGGAATAGCTTCTAGGCATAAATTCACCATTTGAGAGAAGATGTCACTATTAGGGAAGAACGTGGGTCACACTCTGTACTTAATGAGTCATTGCCTACTAAGTTAATGTATGAAATGTTTTATCTCACTTACCGCATCTAATTAATCACTTTGCAAATTAGCATATAGTTTTGATATATACCTGTTACAAAGTATTTCCACTGTTAGAGTTCTTTGGAAATATTCTTTCAGAAGGCATACCTAGGGAAAAACTTGACTCAATCCCCACTTTGCCAAATATTCAGGAGATGACTTGCAGATAATAAAGAAATCTATAATAAAAATGTCTCTAACCTAAAGCATGTATAAGTGAAGGTTTTAAAAGGAAACCATATCCTCCCTGCTTAAGAAATGGTATCAGGGTGTCAAAGACTGTTCCCACAATCTGCAGAGCTGGAGGTTCCTTGCCTTAAAAACACAATGAACAGATGCTCCTCAATGTAATAAGAGGGAAATACAACTCCCATGATGCTTTGTAAGCATGAAAGTTCGAAAACATTTATCTAAATAATGTATTTACATAATCATACCTTGTAAAGTTTATTACTTTGTTCTGAAATCCATATCTAGCAAGTTTGTTCCAAATCTATGTCCAATCGTATCTCAACAAATGAATCAACTTCTAATGCATCTCCTTAATGGAAATCGTGTTATGTACCTGTAAATCTGCTATGCATATCTCAATGTACTGCCACCAGCAAGATTCTGAGTAAATATAATATTAGCATGGGGTAGTTAGTTGCATAAATGTTACTTGATGACATAATGGAAAAGAAAGAATACACAAATCTCATTTAACTTTCAAACTGCACTGCTGATTTAACCTACATTTAAGATACATGAACAGCTATAGATATGGAAGATCTGACAGCAGCTGAGCTTTTGAGTGAACAAAGTCAAAGGAGGACTGTTGAAACCAGAGAAGATGGGGAATGTACAACCAATAGTATCAATCAACTTATATATTTTATCAGCAGACTTTATATTCCCCAGGGGATAACTCCACCAGAAGGGTATGCTGGATAATCTCAGTCATTTAACCTCTAATGGTCAGCAATGTAGGAGCTAATCAGATCCTAATATCTTAAATGCTGGTGATCCTAACCAAAATTGTACTAGGCTCTAAAGAAAGAGGTGAGTTTGAAGTTTCTTGAAAGAAGTAATTATATAAAAAGGATAGCTGTATATCCTATAGCGTGGTGCCAATCCCAATTATTAACCCACACCACTGAGTGGGCAATAAGGAGGATGTACGCAGCAAGATCAAGTCCAAATAAAATTATTTCTTACTCCCGTGAGATAACAAATATGACTATTTTGCACCCAGGTGAACCCATCTCTCCAGTCAACAGTACCCTTCTTACAAGACTTTCTGCAAATGCTTCATCGAGGGGTTCTTAGGCCAATATAAAAAGTATCAAGACCAAAGAGCAGCATGGCATTACTCCTCATGTTACCTGCCATGAGCCATATATATATATAAAGGATGCAAAGTTTTAAGCAAAGAATCATGAAGGTTAAGGATCCTAAGGCTGTTAAGGATCCTAAGGTTAAGGAAGAAATATTCCATGCCAGCAGATCAAATATTTCTCTCCATCATCTGGGGGAACTGCCCAATGTTTATTGGTTTTATTGAGGCTCTCTTTCCATTGAACAAGTTACACTGTATTGCCACATGAATATCAAACACTTACAAACTCAGTCTGTAACTTACTGAATAGCGAGAGAAAGATACAGTGTTATTTTTGCAGCTCAAATCCATATAAACATTTTCTAGTCTATGCTTAACAAACTTACGGAACAATAGCTGTTTAGATTAGTGAGCTGTCAGTTTTAAGGTGGGGGAGATTTATGCTTGATTTCCTGAGGTCAGGTTGGCCTCTTTTGTCAAAGGAGGCCTACCACCATTGCAAAAACCTATATAGTTTACCTGGCAGTCCCTTTTGCCTTAGGGTATTGAAAGCTTTAGCTTACCAATCCCGAGTATTAATTTATTTTTATCTATAGATGATTCCAAAACACTTCAGGCCTCATCATTAAGGCAGCAGCAGAAAGGTAATAGAGGTGCATAGTATTAAAAAGAAATACTGAAGCTGTCATGAAGAGAGTTGGTAGTGGAATTCAAGAACAGATCTTTTAGAAGCAGAACACCAAAATGCTAATCCTGCAACTTAGCTTACCAGTTAATCATTGAATTATGTCAGGGACTAACTCATAATTTTGTAAGCAAAATCTATCAAATACAGTTTCTGTGTGTGTATTAAGTATACTTTGCGCCGGGGTATTATGTTTCCATCATTCTGGGCGCACTACCCCCCCCCCCACACACACACACACACACACACACACACACAAAGTGCCTTAAGCTGCTCATAGAGATAGTGTAGTTCTTGACTGCATAAGAATTGTAGGCCAACCCGCACCCAAGATCTCAGATGATCTCCCTCACCAAAGTCCTCAGATAGACATGGTAGAAGTATTTTAAAACTGTTCCAATAATTAAGAGTGAGTGGGTTTCTTCTCTATTCTGGATTTCTAATCTATGGACTCTCACAAAATCACCTTAAAATCTCATCTCTTAGTAAAGCATGAGGAAGCCTCCATTTTTTAGGTGGGTCTGGGACCAATCTGTCTAAGCTGACCATCAGTCATTTATTACATGTGTAGGGACAGGGTAGCTAAGCAGATGCAGTTTTGGGTTATTGGGCAGCATCCACAAACTATCCATGAGTCCTGCTGTAAGTTTAGTTCTACCTAGAGTAATGAGTGAGGATCCTGTTAACCTCTGAAATGACCCGAACCCATGTTGTTATGACCAATTTAAATACGTTGCCTTTCATTGACTTTGAAAAGACCTGACAGATGATACTGGGCACTTGTGTCTAGTCTTCCTGTGATAACATTAAAATCACCCATAACCATAAGAGGATTCTTGCACTAAGAAACTCGGCAGACATCTTTGAGTATGTCACTGAAATACTGGATAATGGTAAATCAAAGCACACTGCCTCTCTGGATTTAGCCAAAGCCTTAGATACTATTCCACACTCTACCATTACTGACAGACTGATTCAATTAAATGCTAAGCCTTAAGTAACTTATTGGATAACAAACTGGTTCACAGACAAGACCCACAAAAATTGTGGTTAGTGGCACACACTCCTCAAAAGGGCAGGTCACCACTGGCATCCCACAAGGCTGTTTTGGGGCAAAGGTACAGAGTTTGATTCTCACAGGGGATAATTGGTTACGCTTAAAATGGCCCACAAGAGCAATTAACCTAGTACTCTTCTATGAACCTGTATGTATAAAAAATGTTTATATGGTTAAGCTATATCTATGAACTTATATGTAATTTATAATGTATAAAAATGTTTACATGGTTCATTTTCTTTTCTATTCAATAAAGGTATTTAAGAAAAAGAAATGTAAGTAAAGACAGGCAGTAATCTTATTAAGTATATTCAGAAAGCTTTCATGCAAATTGCTTCCAGGATTATAAAGGAGATAACTTAATTTGCAGAAGCATGTCTTAAAAGTTAAATACAAGCCAGTGTAGGAACTGCATTAACAGATATGTTGAGCAGATCATATTTGCTAGACAGAATGAAAAATTGCAAGAACAATAACAGAATTTTTGATCATATTTCAACTACCAGAAGAATATGAAAAGTGAAAGGATTTGAAAAGGTGTAATATCACTGATTTGAAATGCAGTTACTGAATAAAGTTTTAATGAAAGTTTAGCCAGAGCAAAAATCATCAGTCAAGAAAGAAATCCAGTCATATTTTTCATTAGGGAGGAAATGAGCTATGTCCGAGTCCTAATGTGCAGAAATAAAAATACTGTAGTATTTGCCATTTGAAACAATGGATATTTAATGGAATGGATGTGTCATATGTTAGAAAAAAGAATAAATGGAAAAAGCTGGATATATAATATATTGGGCTGGCATGTCAGCACAGAAAGAACAAATGGTATACAGCTGCTGTTTGTACAGTTCTTACCATTATAATAATGAGAGAGAACAAATGTTAGTCTACACCCAAATAGGTTGTCAGTGCAGTGAGGTGGTCACACCATTTTAATGAAGCAATGTACCTAGCATGAGATGGTCATTATTTCAAATATGATGAACTGATTAAATTGGCAGATAGTAGAAGTACCAGTGTGAGTAATTCATTGAAGTCTTTATTTTCAATAAAATATATAAATGTTGTTGTTGTTTCAGACATATGTCCAGACTATAAGCCCAGCATAACAAAGTTCACAAGTTCATGAGTTGTCTACCAGCATTAAGGCCATATGCCAACTCTAAGATTTCTGGATCAAACACTTTGTTCCCAGCCCATGACTCCAGTTTTGTCTCTTAAAGGATTTTAAGTTCTTACTGTCTTTAATATTGAACTGGTAATTTATTATGTAATATCACTGATCTTTGAGTTAAGCAAGAGTGACATCATTTTGTCCTTAAAGCACCTCCATCAAACTTCTTAGCCTGATGCCTCCACGTTAAACTACAGTTGTAAATTTTATGTCCAATATACTTTGTAAACTAGAGTCATGAAAGAGTTTGTAGGCAAATATTAATTTACCACAGATGTGACAATAATGAATAATAAATAAATCACAGTATTTGCATCTAATAGTAATCTTTGTAATTAAAATACCTTTGGTGAATTTTCTTTGTACTCTCTCAAGCTAATTCAACTGACTTGCATTATATATAGAAACATGTAATGTGATCTAAGATTAGCCTAATACATGTCTTATATAATAATGTAAAACACATCTCAATTCTTCTGCTAAGACTTTTAAACATGAAGCTCATTTGACACATGGCTTTATTATTTATCAGTTGACCCTGTGTGTTAAAGAAAAGATAAGCAGTTATGTTATTCCCAGGTCTTTCTATAGGATCACCTACCTTAGTGGATATTCTAGTAAGTACACAAGCGAGTGAACTGCAGACTTTCCAAAACAGATTATATTGCATTTGTTATAACTAAAATGCATATGTATGTTGTATGCACAATCACCAATATGTCTCATATGCAAATTGAAATGTTCAATATCAGAGTCATTGTGCAATTAATTCAGTCTTACAGTTTTCTGCATACTTATTTATCCAGTATGGGTTAGATCTAGGAATAGAGGCAAATACAATGTCAGTTAATGTTGGTCCAAGAACAGAGCCTTGTGGGACACCAAGATGGAAAGGAAGAGAGTCAGAGTTTATGCCCTGTATAATTACACATTGGGATTGATCAATTAACCATTTTTGCTCAACTTGTCAGGATAGAACAGACGAACATTTGTGGGTTCCATTCAAGCAGCTTTATTATGTACAAACACATCAGGATTGAGGTTTACTAACTTTAACTTAGATAAACTTATAAACAAACTGACTATCATGCTCATACATGTTCACACTCTGGCTTCACTCTCAAAATGGCACTGAAGCCAGCATGTGCTTGCTATTTATATGCACGTGCTGTCCTTGGAAATGCTTCTTAAAGGTACAACATACACACTATTCTACATCCTCCCTCTTTGAGAAGACATTAATTGACATGCAATTGATGCAAAATAATTATTTGACAAACAATTATACAGATCTAAATACATATAGACAATTATGTCCAGGCTGGTGTGCATTTTACACTAGATCTGGAAATACGACCAAATCATGTGACATAGAAATTAGAACTAGGTCTAGCAATTGGGACTGTCTCTGCTGAATGTTTAACTCTGGGGGACATCGAGAACATCATCTGGAAGTAGGAGTTAAGGCGTGTTCTGCAACAGGAACATTTTCTGGATTGCTCTGAGATCTTGAGTCTGTATTACAGGAACAATGTTGCTATATTGATGGAAGAAGATGCTTGCGATTTCTCTTGTACTCCACACCCTCTGATTCCACAAAGTAAGATCTTGGCTTGGCACATATACTCGTTACTTGACCAATTCGGTCTAAACCTTCTGCCATTTGTATCCTCACTGTCTTTCCTTCTTTCAATGGATGAAGAAATCTGCTTGATTTATCATAGATGGAATTCTGAAAAGAACACTTTCTGAATAGTTGGGCTTTGATTACTCTGTTGTTTTTAGCTTTAGGCCTCAACAAACTGGAACTGATAGACAAGGTTGTTCTGGTTTGCCTAGATAGAATTCTCTGAGCAGGCGAGCCAAGTATATCGTCAAGGGGTATGTATCTAAGATTGAGTAAATTCGAAAAGACATCAGTATTATCACGCTTTGACTTTTTTAGTAATAGCTTTGAACTCTATACTGCATGTTCAGCTAGCCCATTTGACTGTGGATATTCAGGACTACTAATAACATGTACAAAGTCCCATTCTTTTGCAAATTTCTGAAACAACTGACTGGTAAATTGGGTACCATTGTCCGAGATAAACTTCTGTGGACTACCATGGACTTTTGAAATGATGTTTCAACTTGGTGATAACAGCAGTGGAGGTTACGTTCGATAGTAAATTGATTTCAAACCAGTCTGAATAAGAGTCTACCAACATTAAGTAATGCTGATTGTTCCACTCGACTATATCAGTGGCTACTGTTGACCAAGGTAGTTCAGGAACTTGACTTATCTGAAGTGGTTCTTTTTGCAAATGCGGTTTAGTACTGTTGCATACTGAACAAGAAGAAAGTACTTTATCAAGGTCTTTTGCTACAGAGGGCTAAAATACTAGTCCTCTCACACTTCTTTTGGTAGAGTCAGAACCTGAGTGACCACGATGCAAAATCTGGATATATTCATGTTGTAAGAAAGCAGGAACCACAATTTTAGGACCTTCAAAAATAATGCCACCTTCCATCAACATCTCATCTCTGTTAGGAAAATAAGTTTGCACTTCAGGCGGTATACTCGATTGCTTCAACAGCCATCCAACATTAATGAAGTGGTTGAGCGTTTGCAAAACTGGATCAGTCTTTGTATGATCTCTCAACTCATCAAGTCTCCTGGTAAAAAAAAATATGCACTTCCATGACATCAAAGTCAAAATTCTCTGAATTAAGCTGTGTGCTGTATTTCTGGGTGATCTGGATAAGGTATCAGCCAGATAAAGAAGTTTGCCTTTTGTATAGACCATTTTGAAGTTGGACTTTTGCAATTTGAGCATCATTCTTTGTAATCTTGCTGGAGATGAATGCATAGGCTTATTTAAAATAGTGACAAGAGGTTGATGATCAGTTTCAATTTGAATAACTCAACCATAAATAAAATCATGAAACTTTGAACATGCAAATACTATTACCAAAAGTTCTTTCTCAGTTTGAGCATACTGTATTTCAGTTTGGGTAAGAGTTCTAGATGTATAGGCTACTGGTCTGCCTTCTTGAAGAATAACTGCACAAAGACCAAATTTTGAAGCATCACAGGAAAGAGTTACTGGTTTATTGACATCATAGCATCTTAATGTAGGTGGGGTGGCAATTTTCTGTCTAAGGTCTTCAAATGCTCTCTGGTGCTGTTCCAGCCAAGACCATGCAACATTTTTGCACATCAGCTCTTTCAAAGGTGCTGTCAACTCATTGAACTCTGGTATAAACTTGTCTAAATAGTTGACCATACCTAGAAAACATTGTAGAGCTTGAACATTATCTGATGCTGGCATCTCAAGAATGGCTGCTTACTTGGACGGGTCTGGTTTCAAGCCAGTGCTAGTAAATAAATTACCTACATATGTAACTTCTGGTAGACTGAATTTGCACTTCAGAGGATTGAGCTTTAAGTTCACTTCACATGCTCTGTCTAGAACTTTCCAAAGGTTTCTGTCATGCTCTGCTTCACCATTGCCTCTGACCAATAAACCATCTACTATTATGGTACATGGATAACCTGAAAAAATTTGCTCCACTGCACACTGAAAGACTTCACTTGCAGAATATATTCTAAATGGCATCCTGAGGAATCTATATCTTCCAAATGGAGTACTGAATGTAGTCAGTAATGAAGATTTGCGGTCAAGCATCACTTGCCAAAATGAACTTTTTGCATCCAATAAAGAAAAAATAGTGGCATTTGGTATTTGAGCTGTGACCTCCTCAACAGTGCACATAGGATGATGTGGTCTCTTTAATGCTTTGTTCAAATCTCTTCAGTCAATGCATATTCTGATTTCACCTGAGCCTTTTTTGTGAGCTGCTACCATGGATGACACCAATTCAGTAGGTTCTGTAAATGGACAAATTACACCTTGCTGCACCATTTTATCCAGCTGAGCTTTGACTTTATTCTGCATAGCTATTGATTTTTTTCTTGCTGGTCTGACCACTGGACTGATCTCTGGGTCTAACTTCATATAATACATAACTGGAAGTTTGTCTAACTTGTCATCAAAAATATCAGCATATTCTGAAAAAAATAGCATCAGTGAAATTGAAATTGGGGCACATGCTTATATGATGATTTTTTTTGGTAAAAGAAAGCAGATTCATTCTCAAACTGTCACTGAGACCCAATAATGACTTCACAAGTCTTCAGACTACATAGAATAGTAAGCTGTAACAGTTCCTAGCCAAATAGCTTGAAAGCACTACCGAGCCTTCAGTTTGAATTTCTTTACCACCATAAGCAATACGTTTCCCACAACTAGCCACATTGAGTTGTTCACCAGTTTTCACCTTAACAAATGTGTCTGCTGATATAACAATACACTTTGAGCCAGTGCCTGCTTTGAGCTTAGTGGATTTACTATTGATCTGGACAGCACAAAACACTTCAGTCTTTGCCAATAAATCTACTGCATTAATCTTTTCACCAATTACTGATACACCATCTACTGTACATAAAAAGTAGGGCTGCGGCTCTCTATATGATCAACTTGCTTTTATAAGTGACCCTTCTTTATAAGTATGAGGTTTACCTGATTTGCAAAACTTTTGAAAATGGTTCCATTTTTTTACAATTGTAGCATTGCTGACCAATGCTAAGCTTTTCTCTTTTAGACTAATGATTGGCACCACAATTGCAATAGTTAACAATAAAGCTTGATTTAGGTTTTGATGACTCACCCTTGTACTGCACTGAGCATGTCCTTTTCACTGAACTAGTCTTAAAACTTGCTGGAAAACTACAGGTTCTACCTGCCACATCTGCAGGGGTTACAGCTGCCATGTGCTTAGATCTGCTTCTGCTAGCCACGTGTTGCATGCTATCTACATTTGCTCTGAAGCCTGCTGAAACCATGCTGTTATCGCTTGCAAGTATACTTGTGTGTCTTTCTGTAACTTCATGGATTTGACAAATCCCAATAGTTTTGCTCAGCGTTAAATCACTGTCATGAAGCAAAATCTTTCTCACTGCAGCACTATTAATAACACACACAAGCCTGTCCTTTATTAACCCACACATTTTAGCTTTGTTTCTCAGGTCAGTAATATAAGCTGAAAAAGTTTCTCCTGGCTTTTGATCTCTTGTGTAAAACAAATGCCTCTCTAATGTAACATTTGTCTGTGGGTTGCACATTTCTCTGAGTTTGCGTTTCAAACACTCAGGGTCTACCCTTGATTCAGCCTGTACAACAATACAATAGTTTTCCCTTCTCCTTTATATACTGCTGGTGCATACACAAATGACTCTCTCTTTCAGTGGACTCTGACTCAACTAGGTTTAGCAAAATGAATGCCCTGGTGCATGCATGTTTGTCAGAATAAGCTGCCTGTATAAAAATAACATACTCTTGCTCAAATATTCCCCAGTTCTTTGCAATATTCTGACCAAATACAAGTGGACCTGATCTGTGAAATGCCTCTGCCATATTAACACATGCCAGTGAAGGCTTTTGCAAGTATGCATGAACACACACATATACATATGCCAGAAATTTATCCCAGTGTGGTGGTGCTGCGGTAGCATTGTCGCCTCACAGTAAGATGCTGTCCGGTTCAATTCTCAGCTAGAGTGTCTTCTGCGTGGAGACATGCATGAATGGGCGTACCTTTGTTGAAGGTTGTGCGTCAGGCCTGGCAAGCCGGTACGTAAAAATCAACTGCCAATCATTAGCAGACCAGAGTTCCGCTGTGGCGACCCCTAACCGGGAAAAGCCAGAAGACAAACAAACAAACCTATAACTATGCCCAATAGCACAACGAGCCTATGAATAATTGAACTTTGTGAAATAAGTCTCCTAGGCACAAGAATACTTTTGAAATTACTGTACTTTGAGAAATCACCTCTTATCAGTGTAAGAACAATTTCAAAATAACTGCACTGTGCAAATAAACTGGGCAGAAGAAGCTCAGAGTAAGAAACATTTCGAAGTAAACTTTTCTAAAATGGCTGTACTTTGCTAAATAATCCTGAACAGTGCAAGAAAAACTCTGTAATGGTGGCACTCTGCGTATAGACACACCCAGCACAAGAAACTTTTCAAAATGGCTGTATTTTGACTGCACTTCATGAAATAGTTGCACTTTGCACACAATAAACTCTTCAGAATAAATGCACAGTGATAAACATACACTGTAAGCACTTTTACACACTTTGAGATACTCCAAATAACTCTAGCTATGCCCTGAACAGCTTCAATCAATGCAAAATAGTAGTTTATGCCAAAACATAGTTATCTGCCAAAACATGCAGTCGCCTTGCTTTATATGGTCAATTAATCTCTTTTCATGCCCATTGTACTTTTCTTGTGCCCATTTTGCTCTAAAGATGCTTGTTTTGCAATTCTGAGGTAATTCCAAACCCCTTATGTGCTTTTCTGATAATCGCTTTATCAAATATCTTAATTTCGAACATTTTGTTTAATTAATGAACTTTTTTGTGCCTCTCATTTTCTTAATAATGCATTCTGTGCCCTTGTACTCCTCCATTTCATCTTTTTAATAAAATAAATAATTCATGCAAGTTTTCATTACCTTTAGTTCATTTCTGGCCCTTTTTTTGCACTTGGTTCACTTAGTTTACCTTCACTAACTCTGCACCTCATGGCTCTGAAAAGCAATCTCTGGAATCCTGGTTCTGAGACCATGTCTCTTGTCTGGTCCTGATAAAACAGGCAAACATCTGTATTTTTTGTTCAAGCCGCTTTATTATGTGCGAACACATCAGGATTGAGGCTAGTAACTTTAACTTAGATAAACTTATAAACAAACTGATTATCACACATATATGTTCACACTCTGGCTGCACTCTGAAAATGACAGTGAAGCTAGCACGTACTTGCTATTTATATGCAAGTGCTGTCCTTGGAAATGCTTCTTAAAGGTACAATACACACACAATTCTACAACTGTGATGTGATCTATTTTACCAAGAACATATTGACTTTAACCTTGATAAAGCTTTGGTTAATTACATGGAGAGGAAGGTAGTCAAAGACCTTGGCTGAGTCTAAGAAAACTTTTCCACATGAGACACCTAGATCCAACAAGTTTGATCATACAAACTCAAAAAAATTGTTGATGTAGATCTACTCTTTACAAAAGCATGCTGATCTAAGTCCAAAATGATGTTGTATCGGGCAAATGCTCACAATAAAGACTCAAAATACTTCAGACTTTTTGAAGCAGACTGTGACTTTAAGTGCATAGTTATATGTTTATATTATCCTCAGTTAAGTAGACAGGTAGAGAGAACTATTCAACCTCTGTAGAATCTAATTAAAAATGTTAACAGTTGTGCTGTTCTTTTCCTGTATAGTAACACTGGCCTCCTCTTCTCTGGTGACATGCTACATGTGCTTATCTTACATGTCAACTGTCATATCCCATTACCTAAGTCTCTCCTCACAACAACACAAAGATACAGTGGATACTCTCAGCATGTCTCCATTTTCTGTCATGCATACTTAATATGAGTCATTTCTATCAAATATCTCCAAATCACATTGAGTGTTTGGAAGGGTTTGGGGCCGAAATCATGGGAAGACTTCATTACTACAAATGCTTGTCTCCTCTCACTTTTGTCTTGCATTATACTGGGTGGGAGGTTCTCTTCCTACATTTCATTGTAGGGATGATGTATTATTGAAAAAAGTTCATCTTGCTGCCCCGATTCATTTGGATATATATATATATATATATATATATATATATTTATATATATAGGTCTACTTCAGAAAAACAAAACCTCACAACACCGAAGACCAAAACACAGAGACCAAAACAACGAAACCCCACAACACCGAAAACTACATAAGTATAACACACACAAAAAACATACACAAATGCATACACAACTGCCCAAACTACCAACCACACCACCCTACACTACAAATAGGCAGGGGGTAAAGCACCCCTGCACCCCCCACACCCCCTACTTTAATATTCTAACTCCGAGATTGCACAAACAGATGCACAAGGCAAACTCACACCCACACACTACAGTCCCTCACACACAAACACCACAGTCACAACACACACTTACACACAGCACTACCCCTCACAAATACACTTACACATGCATATTCACCCACAGCGGAACACCAAAAGCGCTAAATCAAAATCCCATAATACCGGGATTTTGAATTTTGCACTTTTCAGTGTTCTGCAGTTTCGTTGTTTTGGTCTCCTTCAAAACACTTTCGATGTTCTGGTCTTTCAGTGTTTTATTACACAGAGTACTGGTAGCAATACAAAAATGATTATAAAGCAATATCATAATGAATTTGTTACTTCTGGTATTTCATTTTATTAATACATGGACAAGATAATATAATATCCTAATAGATAGGGGCAGCCTTTGAATGCTTGATGTCTGCAAGCCATTGTCATAACTGTAAAATTCATTAGGGTATTGACACATGCCAGAAATATTTTGGTAAATTTGGGGTAAACTTGGCTAAGCTTCAAATGGTGTAAAGAACCCGCAAGTACGGCCAGTGCGACGGCCCAAAATCCTAAGTAACGCAAGTCAAAAAAACAGAGCCAGCACAAGTCGGTGTGGAAAAATATATATTATAGCTGATACATGGTGTATTAAAAAATACACCAAACCAACAAATTCACCAAATACATCAGACTGGTTTTGGCAATGCTGCCTTCCTCAGTGAACAAAAGCAAATGACAAAAATTCCCTCCAACAAAGCTTTATATACATATAAGAGTCAATTATCAATTAAGCAATTGTTGAATTGAACAGGGTTTTAAAAAATAATCATTAATTTGACTTGCGTTACTTAGAATTTTGAGCCATTGCACTGGCCGTACTTGCAGGTTCTCTACAGCATTAGTTGGTTTACATTTCTAATCACCGTTGGCTTTTGATTGTTGTGTGCCTCTTCCCTCATGTAGGATTTTGATCGGGGTTTTTCAAGTTTCCCTTGTTGTTAGTTTTCATTTGGGGAACTTGAATAGACTTTTCATATAATTTGTTCATGTGGAAAGTGTCGTTTTTTTGATAGTGTGGAAGATTTGGATGCAGTCATTCAGAACATCAAGGTTTGCGGTTACAGCTGCATAGCAGACGCTGCAGGTTGTGCAGTTTGAAGGAATTATTCGAATTCTTTTATAAGCCTATTGGATTTTGTATTTCCCCCTTTTTTGGATTTGTTCCATCGTTACATAAGGGATTATATCTGTGGTTCACTGTTTTTTTGTGAATCCAAGAGGGTGCTTAAATCCAATATGGTGGTCTCGGACATTTGGACTTAATCATTTGTTTGGTTTACAGCGTATAAGCAGTTCTTTTCTGTAATAACAGCAGATGCCAGAGGTTTGAACAGCGTGAAGGAACTGATTTCTCCTTTTTTTATAGTCCGTTTGATTTGTGGACAAAAAAAATTTTTGGACAATGTTCCAGTGACATATGTTGGTAACTATATCTTTGGTTTAGTCTGCATTTCCCTAATTTAGAAGGGTGCTTGCATCGGAAGGGATATTTTGACATTGGGACAGCAGTACCTTTTTGGTTTAAAGCATCTTAGCAAGCTCTCCTTCTTAATTTTCCATTATGTTCTGAATAGGCGAAGCATGTCTCTTGGGTTGTACTAATCAAACAAGCAAACATTTTTCGATAGTATACTAAGCAATTTAGTGTACGGGTCAGAAACATCTGAATATTCTAATTATTTTGCTAATATTCTTTTGATAATGGACATTTAATTGATTTGAGTTTTATTTATGTATCCAATACATTTTCCTTAACAGTCAGTTTATGATTATAACTATGTTGGTGTAAGAATTGTATTTTGTCATACGATTACAAATTGAAAGGGCATGTTGGTGTTAGGTATGCTTTTGCATGGGGGCTATGCTTAGCAATGTGATGCTACATGCACTAATTTGTGCCGACATGACCCTAACTGGGGTACTGGAAGTGTATCAAGATACGATTTGGCTACTTAGTGTTTAAGATAGGATTATGGTTGGATATATATATTTTTGGGGGGCTGATTTAGGGTGTTAGGCTTTTTTAGTGAATATTATATATATTTTTTGGATTAACCTCTTATTTTTGTGTTGGGGTTTTGGTCTCAAATCGGGCGTGAGCAGAACAGGGGGACTATTTACAACTCTGGTTTCTGATAGGCGTGGTCCACCAGATATCATTGCTGATTTTGGGACTGATGCAATTTTTGCGATTGGGATTGATACTGATATAATAGTTTGGTTTTGGTGGTATATCATAATAAGCCCTTTGGGCAATTGAGAAGACACTGTGTGCACCAGGGCTAATTACTGTGCCCACCCCCTTTTTTTTTTTGCTACTTTATTAACCATTGATTTTGGAGTATATTGTAACAGTTATATGTTTATATTGTTGGTGGGCACTTAGCTTGATTCTTAAGGATTACTGACTATGTCTATATTCATGTAGTACCACCATTCGAGTTGAGGTGAATATCCAGCTCCTATTATTGGTATAATCTGCTTGGCATTGGTACTCTTGTCAATATATGTGCTGGTGGGGTACGTTTTTTGGTATCCAAATATTTTTTGGGTTTTTCCCAATTATTAATTTGATATTGGTTTTGGTCCCCATTTTTGCTCGGGTCAGATTGATGTACCATGGACCTAGCATCCATTATAAAGGGATTGTCCTTTGATACTGAAGATGTGGGTGTTTTCGGTCTGGGCTCACATACTATGGTTGGTCAACTGGGTGGGGGTGCTGATGATTTGGCCAATCGACATAAGTTGGCATTTTCCAAACTTAATAATGAAATGAGGAATCTGAGAAGCAACGTGTGGAACTTGCGTTTTTTTAAGGCATATCAACAGAAACAGATATCCCCACGGGGACTGAGGGTCAAGATTCAGCCACTTGTTCCTCAAGTTGACCAGTTATTATTAGATGATTGGCTTGTAATACAACAGCAAGCTTCAATGGGCTTTGTTAATGCATTAGTTTCTTATTATGAGAGAACTATACAACAACAGGTTTCGTGTTTGGATGAGATGAGCAAAGGGATACAAGAAATACAGGCTCTTCCATGTTACAATGTCAGTCTGAACCAACTAAGCAAGGATTTGTTAGAGTTGGAAAATGTCTTGAAAGAGAAAAAAATGAAGAAATTTCAGAGAGATGTTGATGATTTTGATAGGGGGAGACCCTTTGAAATACGCAAGAATGTCAAATTTGCTACCCCCAATTTCAGATCAGGGAATTTCAGGCCCAAAAGATCTAAATCTATTTTAAAGAAAAGGAACAAGGAGAATATTACATCAGGTGAGGATACCTCATCCAATACTGAGGGGGAGGAGGCCCACATGGACAGGTCACCCAGGTCCAAGAGAAACAATTTGGGAGATAATTTAGCCCACCCTTTAGGCCTAGGTCCAGAAGAGGGGGAGGAAGCACAAAGGTTCCACCCGATTTAGAAGGAATGGTGAGGGTGATGGCTCAGGTGTAACTTTTTGCAATGTTTTTAATATCTCCTCTGTGAGTCTGTCAGACATGCAAATAAAAGTACTCAATAAAGGCCTTAGCTTTGTTCCCAGTTTTTTTGTGCCTGAACATCAATTTGCACAGGATGTGGTAGATTTCTGTCGTAATCTAAATTTACGCTTATTTTTTCAGGGTGAGTCTAACCAGATTGATAATAGATCTTTTAAATTTTGGAAGTCTACGTTCAAGCCACCTATGTGTCTGGTTGTTTCACTTTTTCAGGGTAATGTGCTCAAAGATTTACATCGAAATTTGTGTAAGGATCATTTAAGCAGGGACAATGTTACTCGGGCTGAAAGAATTTGCATAGATGAGCTTAGATCAAACAAGAATATTGTTATCTCAGTGGCAGACAAGGGGGGAGCAATAGTTGTCCAAGATGACACAATATAATGATGAGGCACAGAGACAAATTTTGGATCAAAAATATTATCAGATAATGCCTATAAATCCCACAGCCAGATTTAAGATTGAGATTGATGCCTTTTTGGATTTGGCAGTTGAAGAAGGTATTATTTCTAAGGAAATTGTCCACCATTTGAAAGTTGATCACCCTAAACAACAATGCTTATATCTGCTTCCTAAAATTCATAAGAATCTTGATACCTCCCCCAGGGAGACCTATTGTTTCGGAGTGGGACTCACCTACTGAACCTATTTCTGAATTTCTTACGCATTATTTGAAACCATTGTTACCATGCATTCGGGCCCGGATACAAGATACCACCCAATTTTTGGGTATTGTAGCAGATATGCAACTAGAACCTCACTGGTTATTGTGTACTCTCGATGTCACCTCCCTGTATACTAATATCCCCCATTGGGCAGGGTTGGCTTCCCTTCAATATTGGTTAGATAAGGCCAAACTATATAGACCAGGTTTTAATACTCTGTTGGTCTGTTTGGCCAAACAGGTTCTTACTAAGAATGTGTTTTACTTTCAAAAACAATGTGTATGGCAGATACAGGGTACGGCTATGGCGGCATCCTTTGCCCCCATATATGCTGACCTGTTTATGGCTTACATAGAGGAGCAACTGATCTATGATGTTAGCCATAATATTTATTTGGTAGAAATTGATATCTGGAGATGATATCTTGATGACTGTTGGATGGTGTGGAGAGCAAATGCTTCTTATTTGGCAGAGTTTGTTGAATACTTGAACCATAACATATGGGGGGGTTCAATTTAAGGTAACATGGCACAAAAAAGAGATTACCTTTTTGGATGTCTTGGTTAAACATACCCCTGATGACACCTTGGAGGTGAAAGTTTTTCACAAATTTCCACAATATAATACTCTATTACATGCATCCAGCTTCCACCCCAAGCATGTCATCAGGAATATCCCCAAGTCCCAATTTCTTAGGATCAGAAGGATTTGCTCAGACTCAATCCTCTGTGTATAACCAATATAAGTATGATCTTTCCAATCATTTTAGGAATTGGGGTTACAGGGTTGATGACATCTGTAGAGTGGGCCAGTTTGCATCCCAGCAGGGTAGATCGGATTTGCTTGTATATAAGGGTGATCAACCCGCTAGGAGTAATCAGGTTAGGTTTGTTACTACATATGGTAAAAACACACACTCCTTTATGAATATTATTTCAAGACATTGGGATATACTTCAAGGGGAAGATTCACTCATGGAATTTGTGGGTGATAGGTGCAATTATTCCTTTCGTAAAGGCCGGTCATTGAGCTCTTTGTTCAACCACTATAAAAGGTATCAAAATCAGGATAGGTTTTCTATCCAGAGAACTAAGATGGGAGACAAATTGATGGGTTGTAATCCATGTGGCCACTAAGGTTTATAAAACTGGCAGTTTTACTAGCCAGAATACACCTTATGTATTTGATATTACTTTTTTGCTACTTGTAGCACTAATTGGGTGATATATCTGGCAAGTTGCACATGTCCAGCATTTTATGTTGGACAAATCTCTAGACCACTTAGTTTGCGGATAAGTGAACATATGAGTGATATCAGGAACTGCAAACAAGCTAGTGCATTGTATAAACATATATGCAAACATTAAACTGGGTCATTTAGATTTACAGTTATTGACTGCATCTTACACTAAACACAGGATAAGGCAGGATTGCATGAGATACTAAATGTAAAAGAAAAGAAATGGATAGTCAAGCTCGGTGGATTATTTCCACCTGGCCTGAATGATTATTTTTAAAACCCTGTTCAATTCAACAATTGCTTAATTGATAATTGACTCTTATATGTATATAAAGCTTTGTTGGAGGGAATTTTTGTCATTTGCTTTTGTTCACTGAGGAAGGCAGCATTGCCGAAACCGGTCTGATGTATTTGGTGAATTTGTTGGTTTGGTGTATTTTTTAATACACCATGTATCAGTTATAATATATATTTTTCCACACTGAATTGTACTACCTCTGTTTTTTTGACTTAAGCTTCAAATGGCTCATGGGCTAATATCCTAGTAACTACCTATGAATATATAAGATAGCTACCTGGATTGTGGGATGTATGTATATCATTATATCATATGGATATGTTACTCTGTGAATGTTTTTAAGAAAAATGTATATTTTTTGAACACCTACACCCCCATTGTGGGGGACTGTGCTACCCACACCCACTGCTACTTAAATATACCAACTCTGAGATCACACTACAGTGAAGAGAACAGTAAAGTTCCAGTTCTGCACTGTACGGCAATCTCCATTGAAAAGGTTCGAGTTTTCAAAACTTCAATCCTCTGGTCTTTGTTATTCAGAGTTTCAATGTTTTGAGATTTCGACCTTTAGAAGTGAATATATATCTATATATATATATATATATATATATATATATATATATATATATATATATACATATATATATATATATATATATATATATATATATATATATATATATAGATATAGATATATATATGAAGCCATGTCTGACCCAGCTCTGTTAGAAATGCTACATCTAAAGAAATCCCAATCCCTCCGAACCACACCTCGCACCACATGCTCCAGAGACCTCAACCTCATTACCACAATCAACAGAACATGCTGGAGGGACAGGTTCATAACCCAGAGACTGCCTATGGCCCTCTTCAAGAGAAATCTTTATGAGTGGATGGGAAATAGAAAATTCATCCCGGGGATCACTCCAGTGTCTCTACTCGACAGAAGCACTAGGAACTAAGGTTGGGTGGCACGATGCCAGGGTAATCCTATGGGCTAGGCTTGTAAAGGCTCCAGGGCCATTAGCCTAGTACACACCTATGAACCTTTAAGAAATACCAAATGTATTCTCCACATTTCAGTCATGATATAACATTATTCTCTCCCTGTCTATGTTTTAACCCTACTTCTCTTACAGCGACAACCGTAGAACATTAAGACAATGGGCTGGGTTCTTTTGTTTTTGAAAAAGTTTTTATTAGATTTTAACTAAACAAATTGATCATGGCAGTAATTATATTTAGAAATTTGTGAGCATAAAAAAAGAACAACATAAACAAGAACAAACAAGAACAATTTACAAGATTGTCTATTAACAATAAACATTCTCAAAAAATTCCTAGACATTACAATTGATATGAGTAAAGCTATTTTTGTTTATCAAGCAGTTCCTTGAAATTTGTCTACATATTATAGTAGAAGGTGATTCTAGTAGAGCTTGATTTATTTGTGATAATTTCCAGATGGCATACTTTGGTTGCAATATTTGAAAGATGGTGTAGCTTCATTCTTCCAAATCTTGTTATAACTTTTCTTGCAATTGATAACCATGTACTGGATTCTTGAATGCCTGCTCTAGTTTTGAAATCATGCAAGTGACATGCACGTGCAAGCGTGTTATATGATATTCATTAAACAGCTTTACAGTTCATGCTCACCCTCAGAACAAGGGCAAGTTGCAGAATCTGCTAATGAAGGCATGAGTAGCTGAACTACATGCTAGTTAAGCAATCCAATGTGGCAGAACTTTTTCAGAACATATAAAGTGCTTGCGTATACTCTGTACTCCCTTTTCCCTTCAATTCCAATATCTTTTGGAACACAGACATGAAGACACTTAGAAAAAAAATGTTTAGGATTGCTGCTGCTATATGCCTGTATATGCAACATACATTAATACAAGGTGGTACTGCTACTTCCAGACCTCTGCTTACAAGCAGAGTGTTTAGGCTCCATATGACTTATCCAGAACTGAATGATACAGAAATTGTAGAGTGATATAGGGTGAGCAGGTTTACCTAAAGCAAATATGATACCTCTGCTGCCCTCACTTGAGACCCCAGGGAAATCTTGCAGAATTCATCCCACTGGAATCCAAGGTATGTGTAACATTACATATACTAGCTACAGGTACTTTTCAGAGACCAACAGGGAATATATTATGGATGTCACAAGCATCAACCTCTAGAATATTACATCAATTTCTAAATGCGATGCTGTGACATGCAGGAGATCATATCTGGATTCCATGTGCACCACAACATTTTATGCCATACCACACTTTCTTGAGATTCGGTGATACATATAGTGCACACACATAAAAATAAAGGCCTCACCTGGTAAACAGGGAAGGAGATACATCAACAGGAAAGGTTACCACTCTGGCAACTGTCAGGTGATCGGTAATGTCCAAGGGATCATCTATAATGTGTGTGTGCATTTAACCCTGGCAGTTTTCATGACTCACACATATGGCATGCTTTTGAGTAAGTTTGCTGTGGGTGACTTTCCACAAGGGCATCTTGGCTCATGATACCTATGAAAAACCCACACAATCTCACTGAACAAGGATGCAATGATGCCCATGCTCAAACTATGGATATCATAAAATGCATATTTGGCTTGATCAAATCAATGTTCCATTGTCTAGACACATCAGGAGGTGCCCTGCAGTATGGCCAGCAACCAAAGCCAAAATACTCACAGTCTGCAACAAACACAACAGGCAGGGTCAGCAGGTTCAGCAAATACAGATGAGGAGCCTGAGGAAGAACCAGCAGCTGCAGAAGGTCCCTGCAAATATAG
>NC_056727.1:333638262-333655762 GCF_019279795.1 Protopterus annectens | reverse complement strand
ACACAAAAGAAAAAAAATTGCACAGCAATATATGACACAGAGACTGGTTGTCAACCAATATCGAAGATGAGTTATGATATTACACATACATAGATTAAGGAACATGTTTAAGGTGGCTTATTATTTGTTTTGCAGAGGCAAGAGGGGTTATTGAGGTAACTGCTTTCTAAAGCTGATTTAAAGGCTTTTAAACAGGCAATTTGAGTTATGTGGGAGGGTAGGGAATTCCATAGTTTAGCAATGGTATGGGAGGTATAGACTTTGTCCATCCCTTTTATTGGGTTTGGTAACATTTAAAAGCTTTTTGCTGGAGGATCTGAGAGTTTGTGTTGGAATATATGCAGGATGGAGTGGAGTTCTGGGCAGCTGTTGGGTTTAGAAATTAGTTTATGGGCTAGAGACAATTGGGTATAACTGAGGTAGTGGGGAAATTCGAGTCAGTTCAATTCTGAGATTCCATGGCAATGGTGTGTGTGGTTAGGCTTGCCTGAGGCAAATTTAGCTATATTGTGATAGCAGGATTGGAGTTTGTTGCTAAGAGATGAGTGAAGGTTAGTAAAAATGGTACTTCCATATAGAAGAAAATGGATAACTAAGGTACTGGCCAGTTTTGTTCTGGTGTGGTTGTCTAGGTAGAGTTTATGACAGTAAAATTTGCCTAGTTTAAAGTGAGTTTTCTTTATTGTGCTGAGATTGTAAAGCCCAATAATTTTGCTGTCTTCACAATTTTGATCTCTGTATTATCTAGTGAAAAAAGTTTCAAACTGACTAGTTGGTGATTTTGTTGAGAAAAGTAAGAGTTTGATTTTTGGGGAGGGTTAATGATAGTTGTGCATTGTTTAGCCAGGTTTCTATGGTTGTGAATGCATTGTATGTTGCTGTAGGAGGTCTGAGAAATTATTTGAGGTTGATATGATAGTAGAATTACCAGCATATTGGAGGAGTCTACAGTGGAACAATGACCTCCTTGGACCTAGATGCCACACATTTGTTTATAAGTTGCACAACATAGAATGATTTCCTTACCACTGTAGACTCATGATGGTCAAAGTCTATATTATTGTATATGTGTGTCTCCAAATCCATGACTACTGGGTCATCTCTTAGGGTTGTGTTGTCAATATGATAGTTACCAGTGTTGGGTGACTTCCCAAAGGATACTATTATGCATTTCTTAAGATTTAGTTTTAGTCCACGGCTCTGACACCAGTTATTTGTCAGTGTCAGTCCTTCCTGGAGAACATTTGTGTCAGTGGGGATTCTATGACTGCTCCTAATTTGCAATCATCTGCAAATTTAGACAGCCAGAGGCCATTGAGATTGGCCTTGACTTCAGGAAAAGTAAATGCCAAAATGGAGCAATCCCAGGACCAATCCCTGAGAATCACCACTTGTGACTGGTCTCTTTGTAGAGGTGGACTTCCCAGTTCTAACTTCCTGGGTCCTGTGTGTGAGCCAACTGGCTATACAAGAGGTGACATAAGAGTTTATACCTAACCTCTTGAGTTTGTCAACATTGTCAAAGTTGGGTATTGTGTCAAATGTCTTGATATCAATCCCTGATAGGGAAGGCAATCTCTAACCTGCAGTACAAATAAATTATTGGTGTCTTCCCATTCTATCATCTTTCTCTCTTTACTTATTTGCTCCCAATATCTTGGTTGCTTTGCCAGTTTTCTCCAATAAATTCCAGCCTCCTCTTGCCTATTGTCTATATCCCTAATTGCAGTCATCTCTATCAGCAGATTCTCCTTTCTCCAATCCTGTGTTGGCTTATGGATATAATATGCTGTATAATTATTGTTATTCTCCTTAAAGGCCTGCATTCAAAATCACAGTCTCTCCTTGTTCCATGAGCTTCCCCCCTGTTTCATCATCATCACCATCCCTTTTCACTTTGAATTGCAGTTTTCTGCTTGTGCTATGTATAGGAGTCTTAACTGTGTAGCTCTGAAATACCCCTTCAAATTGATAATCACTATCTACCCTGTTCTGCTGGAAGAATCAGTTTATCCCACTTGACTCTTGCCATCTTCCCCTCCCAGGTAAAGTCCTTCAGCTCTTTCTTAATTGCTATCCACAACTTCTCCTCTGGTTGATAAAAATATGCCTGACCTGTGTATAAGACTAAAGGGACTAAAAACATTTTAACTGTTTGTATCTTACAATCCATATCCATATAACAAAACTTCAACTTTTTCAGTTTTTGTATTTTCTTTTGTTTCTCTTCTCACACATCCTTAGCTGCCACACTAGAATCATTTTAATCCATACTCCCAAATGCTTCATTTTAACATGTCCCCATAAATATGGATATTCCTGAACCAATGTGTGTGTGGGTACATAATTTACTGCTATTGCCTTTGTTTTAGCTTCATTATTTTTTTTATGCTGAAAAGATCTGAAACCATCTCAAAATGCTACACAAAACTGTAATGTCTCTTTCTAGTTTTGTCAGGTATAAAATAATATCATCTGCAAATAAAGCCAGCTTTTCTTGACTACCATGCCAATTATATCCTTGAATGAGTCCCTTATTTTATTTGCCAGTGGTTCTAAAAATAATGCTAATAATAAAAGGGAAAGAGGACACCCCTGCCTGGTAAATTCAGAAATAATCATGGATACATTTTAAAATGTTAGTACTATTAACATGAGGTGTTCATAGAACAAGAGAGTGTGAATTAATATACATTTTCAAAAGTGAAATAAGTGTACACCTCTCATTCGTGTCATTATTTACTTATGTAAAATTCACCACTTTTCTCCAAAAGTCACACATTTTTTACAAGGAATTAAGAGGAAAAGAGCTAAAATAGGAGTTAAAATCAGGGACATCTCTGAAAATCAGGGACAGAGAGTTATGATACCAGTGGATAAAGAAACATGATACAGTAGGAAATTGCATTCAGTGGAGGTAGTCAATATGTAGGAAATTAATTAGAATTGTCAGGTATATTGGGACATAAAACACAGTAAGTGTTTCAAATGAATTAATTGTTTTGTGTGAACAGACATACAGGTAACACAAGTATACAAATTCCCATGCATGAAATCTATTGAATTTCTCATGCCTTCGATCAAACAATTTCTATTCGGCTATCTTCTTGTCTATGAAAATACCACAATGGTTTTTAGCTATATATCTACTGAGTTTCATATTACTCTCTGTAGTAAGGCTTAAGAAATGTAATGTTTTCTGTTTTGCATTCCCCTTTTTGTAAATTGTTATTGTTGCCAATTGTCAAACTTTGTGTATATTGTTTGTAAATCTTTTAAATTTTTTTTAAACAATTTTATTGATTTTGATTATAACAAACTTAAAAGCAGTCACATAGAATTGTATAATATAATATAAATTACAACTTTAAGAATTAATGACATACATTTATCATATTTAAATATGCATATAAAACTAACAAAATCATATAAGCTAAAGTATATACACAGACATCCAGTATTTATACTTTAGAATACATATATTCCTCAGTTTGTAGCTTATTTCACAGATGAAAAGAGGGAAGTCAATTACATTAATGAAGGAGGTTCATTCTTTTCCAAAACATTTTGCACATTAACCCACAAATGATGTGCATATGTCTTTCTAGTTGTTCTAGAAATTGTGTTTTTTATCTGTAGATGACATACATCTTTTAATGTATTAGTAAACTCAGAAAATGTAGGAGGATATTTTGAGATCCAATTTTTCATTATGGTCTTTCTAGCCACTGCAAATATGGTTGATAGTAATGAGTATTTTATTTTTCTAACACATTATGGAATAGGCATATTAAATATAACCAAAGATTTATTCAATATGAAATTATCTGAAAAAAGTGCTTGTAAAAATTCATTTATATTATTCCAAAATGTGTTTAAAGTAGGACAATCAAAAAAATATGAGCCCAGTTAATATCTACACTAGAATTATGCCTTGTTTTGTTTTTGGTTGATTTTATCCATTAATTGTGGTGTGTAAAAAGATCTGTCCATAAATCTCCAAGTATATATTTTCCATTTCAAAGAAAAAGATGTTTTCCCTGCTGATTATAATGCATTAAACTTGTCTTGCTCACGTAGGAGATTATTGTTAATTGAGCTATAGTAGTTCCAGTAGTTATGTGGACAGCAAAATGTTTCTTCTCTCAAAACTCTGTAAATAAAGGAGAGAATACCTGAATAAGTATGTTTATGTAATACAATTGATTGAAAAAATTGTAATAATATCTTAGTGTCATATTTATTAGATGATGAAATTAATTCTAATTTATTGTCAAGATATACTATGAATGTTTGTATATCTAACCATATGGATTTATCAAGTCCATATTCCTGTATAATATGATCAGCTTATTTGGTCTTGTATTCAAATGTTAACTGGAACCAAAATTTGAGTTCATTATTTTTAAATAAGGTCATCATCATCATGTTCTTTCGGCTGTTCCTGTTAGGGGTCGCCACAGTGGATCATCTGTTTCCATTTCTTCCTGTCCTCTGCATCGTGCTCTGTCACACCGATCACCTGCATGTTCTCTCTCACCACATCCATAAATCTTATCTTAGGGCTTTCTCTTTTCCTGTTACCTGGTAGCTTCATCCTTAGCATCTTTTTCCCAATATACTCAGCATCCCTCCTCAGCACATGTCCAAATCAATGTAATCTTGCCTCTCTGACTTTGTCTCCAAACCTTCCAACCTGGGCTGACCCTCTAATATACTTATTCCTAATCCTGTCCACCCTCGTCACACCCAGTGCAAATCTTAACATCTTTAACTCTGCCACATCCAGCTCATACTCCTGCCTTTTTGTCATTGCCACAGTCTCCAACCCATATAACATAGCTGGTCTCACTACCCTCTTGTAGACCTTCCCTTTCACTCTTACTGGTACTTGTCTGTCACAAATCACTCCTGACACTCTTCTCCACCAACTCCATCCTGCCTGTACTCTCTTCTTCACCTCTCTTCCACACTCACCATTACTCTGAACTACTGATCCCAAGTATTTAAACTCATCCACCTTCGCCACCTCTACTCCTTGCATCCTCACCATTCCTCTAGCCTCCCTCTCATTTACACACATATATTAACAGTCCTGCTGACCTTCATTCCTCTTGTCTCTAGAGCATATCTCCATCTCTCCAGGGTCTCCTCCACCTGTTCCCTACTCTCCCTACAGATCACAATGTCATCTGCAAACATCATAGTCCACGGGGAGTCCTGCCTGATCTTGTCTGTCAAACTGTCCATCACCACTGCAAATAAGAAAGGGCTCAGAGCTGATCCTTGATGTAATCCCACCTCCACCTTAAAAGCATCCATCGCTCCCACCACAGACCTCACCGCTGTCACACTACCCTCGTATATATCCTGTACAACTCTTACGTACTTCTCTGACACTCCCAACTTCCTCATACAATACCACAACTCCTCTCTAGGCACCCTGTCATATGCTTTCTCTAAGTCTACAAAAACAGAATGCAACTCCTTCTGACCTTCTCTGTACTTCTCCATCAACACTCTCCGAGCAAACATCGCATCTGCAGTGCTCTTTCCCGGCATGAAACCATACTGCTGATCACTAATCATCACGTCCCTTCTTAACCTAGCATCCACCACTCTTTCCCATAACTTCATGCTATGACTGATCAGTTTAATCCCTCTGTAGTTACTACAGCTCTGCACATCACTCTTATTCTTAGAAATCGGTGCCAAAACACTTTTTCTCCATTCCTCAGACATCCTCTCACTTTCCAAGATTTCATTAAACAATCTGGTTAGAAACTCCACTGCCATTTCACCTAAACACCTCCATGCTTCCACAGGTATGCCATCTGGACCAACAGCCTTTCCATTCTTCATCCTCTTCATAGCTATCCTTACTTCCTTCTTGCTAATCCATTTCACTTCATGATTCACTATCCCCACATCATCCAACCTTTTCTCCTTCGCATTCTCTTCATTCATCAACCTCTCAAAGTACTCTTTCCATCTGCTCAACACACTGTCCTTGATTGTATGTTTCCCTCATTATCCTTTATCACCTTTACCTGCTGCACATCTTTCCTAGTTCGGTCCCTCTGTCTAGCCAATCGGAACAGGTCCTTTTCTCCCTCCGTAGTGTGCAACCTTTCATACAACTCTTCATATGCCTTATCCTTAGCCTTCACCACCTCTTTCTTTGCCATGCACCACCTCCCCTTATACTTCTATCTACTTTCTTCATCTCTCTGACAATCCCAATACTTCTTTGCCAACCTCTTTCTCTGTATACTCTCCTGTACTTCCTCATTCCACCACCATGTCTCCTTGTCATCCTTCCTCTGTCCAGATGTCATACCAAGCACCTTTCTAGCAGTCTCCCTTACTAGCTCTGCTGTAGTTACCCAGCTATTTGGTAACTCTTCACTGCCACCCAGTGCCTGTCTTAACTCTTCCCTGAACTCCACCTCACAATTACCCATTTTACCTATTTTTAAATAAGATAATCTTATTAAATTCTGAAGTTAAAAAAGTCTCTTGTGTGAATGCTATGGGAAATAATAAGGAAAAAACAATTGTTGTATTTAATATGTTTATATATAAAATTCCTAAAGTTAATTATAATAGTATGTATGTAACTGGCAGTATGATTAGGATTAGCATGAGTGACAAAATAATATTTTAAAATCCATATAATGAGTACTTATAATTTCTAATTGATATGTTGAAGGTCTCATTATAAGCTGCATAGCTGATCATTCCCAGAAAGATTTCCCTTTAGATGAATAAGTAATATCTAAAAGCTGTGAAATTGCTCTAATTATAGAGGAAATCGAGTAAAGATTTTGATCTGGAAATGCTATCCAGCCATTATTCCAACTATTAATGTGTTGATTAATTGTGATTCTTATTTTTTGGGGCGGACCAAAAGAATCTTAAAATCAGGGTGTTTAATTTATTAATAAACTTTTTGAAGGAAGAATTTGAATAGATTGTATAATGTATAAAATGTTGGGTAAATTATCATTTTGATAATAGTCTTTCTTCAGTGGTGAATAGCATTGTATTCCAATTTGAAAATAAATCTTGAATATTTTGCAAACATTTGTTATAATTCAATTGTATTATTGATTTTATATATTTGGCAAGAATAATTTCAAGCTAGGTAATATTATCTGTATTAGGGATACGATGAGTATAGTCCTTCGTTTTTTTTTATTATTATTATTATTAGGGTATATGGGTAAGATTTTGGTTTTATTGTCATTAAATGATAAACCAGACATAATTTGAAAGTTCCGATTGATTCAAAAAGTAACAGAAATGAGGAGTCATTTCCTCTTGTGGTAAAAAGTATATTGTCTGCAAACAATTGAATCTTAGCTATCATGTCTTTATCTATCTCCAAGCCCTCTATATTTTTACTATTCCTTATTTCATTTGCCTAAGGTTCCATAATCAAAGTAAACAATAGAGGTGAGAGAGGGCATCCTTGTTTGGTACCTTTTATGATAGGGATTTTATTTGAAATATATGACCCTATTTTGATATATGCAAAAGTGTCTTCATATAAATGTTTTAGAAGGTTAACAAAGTTATGAGAGAAATTTAGGCACTCCAGAAGAATTAAACAAATAATTCCAATTAATTGAAACAAAAGCGGCATTTATGTCAAGATTAATTAATGTTAAGTTCCTCTTTTTCCTTTCAGAGAAGTCAATAATGGCTAGGGTTCATTTTATATTATCAAAGGTACTTCTATTAGACACAAATCCTGACTGGTCTTCATCTATTAATTGAGGTAAGAACCTTTTTAATCTTTCTTAGAAAATGTTCATAAACATTTTATAATCAATATTCAGTAAGGATATTGGTCTGTAAGAGGAACAGTATTTTGGGTCTTTATTTGATTTTAGTATAGGGGATATGAATGTGTATTTCCATGATGGGGGTATATTATTATTATTATTATTATGGGCAACATTGTATACATTGTGCAGTAGAGTAATAGCCATTTTGGGCATAATTTTATATATTTCTGGAATAATTCCATCATTTCCTGGTGCTTTATTAGGTTTAGGCTTATTGATGTGATTGTGTGTGTCTGATAAAGTAATTTGCTTATCAATAACTTCTATTTGTTGTTTGTTCAGGTTATTATATATGTTTTTCTTAATAAAATTTTGTATATTGTCTTCTGACTCTGTTGTGTAGATTGATTGATTTCATGAAAATGACGTGTAAACTCTTCTAATATGTCTTGAATACTGTGCACCTCTCTTTTCTTTCTTGTAGAGTGCATTTCTTTAATATAATTATATTTATTTAATCTTTTGGTCTTATTCTTAAGGTTTAATAAATGTTTAGGATTTTCCGAATAGGCAAGAAAGTTATATTTTTCTAAAGTTATCATTGTCTTGTGATGAAGAATAGATCTATATTCTTCATTTAATTTGTATATCTCATCTCTTACATTTTTAGAGGAAAAATTATCTTTATTTTTGATGTGTAATGAGTCCAGATTATCCTGTATTGTTCTTATGTCTTTATCCCAAACTTTCATCTTGTTGTAATACAATTTGTTAATTTGTCCATACAAGTATGCGTTTAAAGCATCCCAAATAAATATATCTTGAGTGTCAGAAGTTGAATTTATATTTATAAAGTTTTTTGTCTCTTCTTTTAAAAATGATTGAAAATCTTTAAGCTGTGTGAGATACGCTGGGATTCTTTCAATTTGAACATTAGGGGTATTATTAATATTAGGTTCAAATAGAACAGTATTATGATCAGAAATTGGGCACGATATGATTTTACTGTTAACCAGATTATTAATTATCTGGGTAGAAAGTAATATTCTATCAGTTCTAGAAAATGTTTTGTGTCTATTAGAATAGAAAGCATATTGTAATAAATTATGGTCCACAAAATGATATATATCTTTAAGTAGATAGATGTCTAGGAATTTTATTAGTTGTTTAGCTTGTGATGTAATTTTTCTTTTGCCTGAAGTGGTTATAGCTTTTGAGTCTAGGATAAAATTGAAGTCTCCTGCCATAATAATATGGCCTTCAGATAAAGATATTATTTGATTTAAGATGTGTCTAATAGTATTAGTACCAATATCGGGTATCCAATAATTGTTTATTAATGTATACAATTTCTTGCCCATTTCTTTTATAGCCAAACAAAGTAAGCCTCTATAATCTTGATATGTTTTAATTATTCTGGGTAGAGGCGATGCTTTATTCCACAATATTGCTACACCTCTTTTCTTTTCTTTTTTGTACACTCTGAGCTTACAATAATTGTATATTTATTTGTATTTAAGAATTTAATAGTATTTTTCATTAAATGAGTTTCTTGTAAAAATATTACATTAGGTTTATGAAAGGCTAGATATTTAAATCAATTACTTCTTTTATAGGGGTTGTTCAGACCATTTATGTTAAGTGACATGCCTTTCAATGTGGTCATGTTATATAATTGTAAGTGTGTGATGTAGTAGTAACATATCAATATCCTGCATGAAACAAGAGAATCTCCCTCCAAATATGAATTTGTTCAAAATTAATATAGTAGATCTAAAATCATTGAGGAAAAATATGTATTCCTTGAGTTTTGTATTCTGCACTTTTTCTTGAATAAGCTACACTGGATGTCAAAAAAACCTTCTTTTAAGAAAATGATTACATATTCTAGGTTAAAAAAACATAGCTCCCCGCCTAGAGTTATAAACTCCAAATCCCAATGACATTAGTCACTGAGATCAAAACCCTAAACAATAGCAACAGAACACACACCCCACTAATGATATACATTATGTAACTTATATTGGAAACAAAACTAGAACAAAGTTTCTTATAAAACAAAAAAAAAATCAGCTTTAGAATAATTCATCTGGAATGAATATATGTTTGTATAAGTAATACCCTATAGATAAATGTGTGTGTCCAAATAAAATACAGTATATTATTCTTATATTCAGCAAGGAGTAAAAATATCTAAAGAAATATCAAAGAACTAACTAGATTAACCAACAACCTTACAACTGATATAAATAGAAGGAATTATTTATATATATAGCACTTCTACTTAGATATTATGTATCCTCCAATAGTCTACTTAAGTAATGACATGCTTGTATAATCATTATAATCTGCAATAATATATTCATAAATCATACTGTGTCTCTTCCCTTATATTTATAAGTTATACAAGAGAAGGGAAAAATATTATACATGTATGAACCTTTCCAGTCAATTATACTCAAAATGGCATCCTTAATGACACAGATGATGCTATTAGTGATACCCTTGAGAGGTATTCAATGCATCGGTAGTAAATGAAATATATCAAATACAGTTAATAACTATGTCCAAAAACACTCACTGTCAAAGTATAGACATTTCTTGTGCAGAAGCCAATTAGATAGGACAATTATGGTATTCAGTTCCTTACTACACAAATAAACAGATTATGGTGATAGAAACAGCCTCTCTTGTGAAATTTAAGCAAAATAACTGCAGTATGTTATGTAGGAGCTAACTTTAAAAAAGGCAACATTTATCATAATATGAGATATTATCAAAATAACTGGAAGAAGAAAAGGAAAGAGAAAAAAGAAAGAGGTAGACTGTAATGAATGTATACATATAGAGAATAAATAAATAAAATACATACATGTTTACAAGTAAAGGCTTTCACTGTTCTTTATCTTCTTTCTTCCCCTTCCCTCACCTCTCTCTCCCTTTTACATTTTTCATGTTGATTCTGCACTTTTCTAGCCTCTGGAAGCCAAAGATATATGAAAAGGCCCAAAATATTCCAATAATCCTGTACTCAACCATATATTTCATTGTTCTGTAGCTTAAAATGTGATCTACAGAAGAAAAACAATAACCAAACCATTTATCAGCTGTAGATGTGGTCTACACTTCCTGGAAACAATTGTCTCTTGCCAGTGATGTCATCAAGCCTCTTTTCATGGCCAAGAATGCAAAGAAAAGAGAAGAAATGGTTCCAAGGCTAACCGAGAGCTTCAGAGAGAGAGATTAGCTCGTGAAATTGCAGCATAAGATAAGCAAAGTGCAGAAAATTGTCTTTAATGATAGATCGGCGGGAAACTGCCAAAATACAGCAAAAATACACAATTTACAAGAGTACTCACACTCCATGAACTCCGTAGGGCCCAAAACTGTCAAACATTCACAGAAGAAATGCCTTTGCAACTATGGAACATATACATAATGAATACTACAAAAACAATCTTAGTTACAGCACATATGTACATCAGACATCACTTTTTAACCAGTATAGATTCCCATATGCCTTGTTATTAATTAAAAGGAGAGAGAAGAAAGAAAAAACAAAAAAGATAAGTCTAAACAACCTGACACATTTATATACATCACCTGAACAGATGTGCAGCACACATACCCCACACCATTTACATTACCTGAACAAATATGTAACATATATACCATGCAGTGTTTACATTATATAATTCCTTCAACAGGAATAATAAAACAAATCTTGTGATTAATGTTACCCCATCAAAGTATATGTAAGAAAGAGGAGGAAAACTGTTATAAAGGTATGTTATTTTCTATCTTATGAATATACCATGAGATTCAAAGAGGGAAAAGTGAAATGTGAAATCTGTACAAAAGAAAGAAAGGAAAAGAAAAACATTTTTCTTACTTTAGACCTCTCTTAAAGAATCCCAACATATTCTTATATCATAAATAAAAGGTTATTGAATGTATAGCGATATATAAATATTAACTTTGTGGCGATATAAAGTATGGTAAGAAAAATAAGTAAAACCATTATGTTATGAAGCAAGTGCTATTAATATGATTATTATATTTTAGGTTTAAATATCTGAAATAAAAAATAAGAGATTATATGTAACTGTAATGAAAAAAATAGTAAATTATGACAGGCTGAATCAAGGTATGAATGAAGTATTATAAATAAACATCAAAAAGGAGAAGAGAAGGTTGAATGTATAACAACAAAATTGTTAATAAAATAAAGTCTGTAATGTTAACATAGTATATGAGTAAACTGTTATATTTCATTTGTTTTTTAGTCTCCTTTGTTTCTCAGTAGATTTCCGTGTAGAATTAGAAGCCATTCTTTTAAGAGAAGGGTTAATCCAATCCATTTCTTCTATTTTTTTCGAGCAATTTGTGGATTTTAACAAAAGCCAGGGCAGAGTCAAGATCCTCAAACAGGGAAAAAAATCTTCATCCTTGCAGGAAACAAGAGATGAGTCTTAATCTGAACCTTTTTCAATTCTTTAATCAAAGGTAAAAAAAACTTTTCTCTTGGCAATTACCATTGTTGAGTAGTCATTGTTGAAACAAATTATAGAGTCATTATATTTTAAAGGAGATTTTGACCAGGCAGTTTTTTAAAATTAGATCTTTATCAGATGAAGAGACAAATGTTATTATGACTGATCTTGGTTGTTCCCTATTAGTGCTGCTTACTGATGTAAATGACCGGTGGGATCTCTCTATTCCAAACAACATAGCCTCAGGTAAATCCAGAAATTTTGGTAACCAAGTGTTGAGAAAGCTTGACATGTTATTTCCCTCTGTGTTTTCATGAAGTCCGAAGATCCTAATATTATTCTGACGTGATCTGTTCTTTAAATCTTCCAGTTTATGTTGTAATGAGGTGTTTGCTTAAGTAAAAATTCTACGTTATTTTCATTTTCTAGTAATCTGCCATCAACGTCTGTTAGAGATTCTACAATACTTGTTATTTGGATTTTTTGCTGTTTTAAATCTTTATGAAGCAGATCCATCTGCTTAGTAGCTTTTTCTTTAAAATTGATTTTAAAGTCAATCTTGTCAATCTTTGTGGTGAGGTCTTGAATATTAGTTATTAGAGTTTGTAATTCTTTTTTTAAACTGGAATCCTGACTACTTGTCTTAGTGAAGCTCATGATGAAATTCTTCAAGATGAGATAAAGTTACTCTGATGAAAGTTTGACTGGAAAATATGTCCACTTTCGATTTTTAAGTAAATATTCCTGTAGAGTTTGTTAAATACTATCAAGTTATACAGAAAAAAAAAACAAATTGTCATTGATAGGAGACAAAATTCCAGTGAAGATATATTTTCTTTAGTGGAGCTTGTGAAATCTGCTGCTACACAGTGTCCATGTTGGCCACGCCCCCTCTGTCTTCCTTTTTCTTGAAGTGTCACTGTAAATATTTGCTTACAATTTTTTTGTAAGATGCACTCACCTATACATCAAGTTAAATCACTAGTTATCTTTTATCAGTACCATCTGATAGCTTTTAAACTTCTTTGGGATCTGATTGGAAGCAGACAGCCTGATTTATATTTATATTCCTTGTATACTCCTGTTATGTATATGAGAAGAAAAAATCATGATTGAAACAGACTGTGGTCTTTTACAGCTGATGTTTTTAAATAAAACATTTTGAACACTTGCTTGAAATAAGCAAAGTTGTTTAACAAAGACCCTCCACCAAAAAAAGCCACATCACAATTTAATCACTAGAATGTGCATAATGTTGCATCCAGATAAAAACACCCAGTTGTAACCTTGTCTGGATGAAAAGCAAAAAAATTTTTAAAAAATTTAGCCCCCACCCCCACCCCACCATTGCATGCCCCATGTGGGGGCCAGTCCTTGCCTATCAACTCGATATTCACAGAAACACAATGAAGGGGAAAAGTCTCCCAACAGAAAGGAATATTTGGTTGGTCCACACTTAGAAACCACACTTACACTTATTTCCTGTTTAATACGATGACCAAGACTTAAGCATCACTTAACTAAACTCAAATGAATGAGACCTCTTCCAGTTAAAGCTTAATGAGATGTAGGAATCTGTTACATCCCATCCAGCATGGTACCCTAAGAAACAGCAAGGATTTTTCCTTGAATGCACAAAATTGAAAGAAGATGGACATTTACCTGAAACTTATTTTATATGAGGAGAGGAAGCACCCTCTATCCCTGTGCTGATGGCCGTTACCCTCGCATATTTTCTGTTTGTTATAATTATCTCCAAGATAATTACTTAGAGAAAAGAAAATCAGTTGGTGTTTGCTGAAAATAAATCAGATGTTGCCCGTTTCTTTTATTTCATTAAAAAATGCACCATTTCTAAAACACAGTGCTTGAACGTATCTAAAGTGCTTGTGTATTGAAAAAAGGAATGACTCCTATTTGTTCTATCAAGATGATTTCACAGCAAGAGGTTAAAAAAGCACTCAGCTTTGTCCAAAACATTCAATAATCTAAATTGCACAAATAGCATATCATAGCAGTCCCTGACATGCTCTTTTGCTGAAAATAGCTTTGCTTTACCATTCGGCTTAGTATATTATAGACAAGGCTTATTACACCAGTTACTACATAAACTAATGCATGTGTAAAGGTGTATGATGTAATTTACTATATCTTGCTATCCATTAAGAAGCAAAAAAATTATAGCTCACAAAGCAACATATACTATTACTGTATAAGCATTATTCAGACTTAATTAAGTATGCAGAGGGTGTGTTTTACATTATGAAATAAACATGCATTTATGAGACCCACATGAAAACCCAAAATCTAGTTGTAAAAGAGATTCCAAATAGAATTTCATAAAAAGTTAATGGATACAGAAAAGACTAACTGGCTTACTGACATAAGCCAGACTGTAAAAGTAGACGACTTCAAATCCATCTCCAGACAGGTGACCAGTGGAGTACCTCAGGGTTCAGTCCTGGGACCGCTCTTGTTTAGCATCTACTTCTCTGAAGTACAGGCCAACACTAAGGGACTCTGGCTAACAAAGTTCGCAGATGACTACAAACTGGGAGCCATTACTGAATCCCCAAATGAGGTGAATATTCTACAAAAGGGCCTTACAGAAACAGATGCTTGGTGCCCGAGTCATGGGCTCAAGCTTATTGCCAAGAAATGTTTAGTTATCCCCTTTGGGGAAAAAAAATGTACCCATGAATTACCACATAGGTGGCAGTACACTAAACACTGAAAGTGTGATAGGTTCATAGGTTCATAGATTAGTACTAAGCTAACTGCCCTTGCAAGCCATTTTAAGCTTAGCCAATTATCCCTTGTGAGACTCAAACCTTGCACCTTGTGTTTGTAAGGCAAACACCTTAACCATTAAGCCACCCTCCCAACCGGGACTTAGGGACACAGGTGGACAGTGGTCTCACCTTCGATAACCATATCACCACAACAGTCAGGAAATCCTTCCATGTGGCATACCTCATCACTAAGGGCTTTTCACCCAGAAAAAAGGAGGTCATTGTCCCACTGTACTCATCCCCTCATTAGACCCATTACAGAATACAATGCCCCGTTTGGTATGTACCTCACAAGACATCTGCAACAGCTGGAAAGGCCACAGAAATAACTCACTAAAATAATCACAGGCCCAAAGCAGATGCCCTATGCTGACTGCCTAAAAAAACTCCAGCTATGCTCTGTGGCATATCGTCTACACAGAGATGATCTCTGCTTAACATACAAGGCCATGTCAAACCCTGAGCTGTTGGACATGCTCCACTTAAAGAAATCCTAATCCCTCAGAGCCACATGCTCCAGGGATCTAAACCTTGTCATCACAATGAACAAAACATGCTGGAGGGATAGGTTCCTGACCCAGAGACTCCCCATACTCTGGAATAGACTGTCCATACATGTCAAGCAGAGCACCTCCTTGGCCTCTTCAAAAGGAATCTTGACAATTGGATGGGAGATAGGAAATTCACCTCGGGGATCACGTCAGTCTCCCTGCTAGACAGGGGTCCAGGGAAGTAATTATTGTGGGAAGAAATATCCAGGGAATTATTATGGCTAGGCTTGTATAGGCCCTAGGGCTGATAGCCTAGTACCAACCTATGAGCCTATATATATATATATATATATATGGTTCTACCTCACATAAACGAAACACCAAAACACCGACAACGTAATCACCGAAACCACATAACCGACAGTACAAAAACACGAAATTCCACATGCCCGACAACGAAATAACCAACGGTACACAAACACGAAACCTCATACACTTCACACACCACAATCAACAAACAAAACACATTCCCCGTCCAAAAACCACATACGCAACACAAGCACACCAAAATCCCTACAAACCCACACTAAACCTCACATACACAACTACCTACAACCCTAACCCAAACCCTAACCCTAAGGTCCGTCAATACCGCACACTTACCTGACCCGCTCCTAACCCTAACTCACTTATCCCGCCCTAACCCAAACACAATCACTACCAGACACTTACCTGACCCGCTCCTAACCCTAACTCACTTATCCCGCCTAACCCAAACACAATCACTACCGCACACTTACCTGACCTGCTCCCTAACCCTAACTCACTTAACCCACCCCTATCCCCACAGACCGTCAATATCCACACTTACCTTACTCGCACCCTAACGTCCGTCACTACCGCATACTTACACAGCCTTTTTCCATGTCGGCATCCTCGGCGTCGGTGCTTTCATCCGTCGGGTCGATCTTCTCCACTGTCGATCTTCTGGGTCCCATCACGTCGGTCTTCTCAGCTTTCGATCTTCTGGGGCTCGCGATTTCCGTGTCAATGTTCAGGCATGTCGTTGAAGTGAGGTAGAACCATATATATATATATATATATATATATATATATATATATATATATATATATATATATATATATATATATATATATATATATATATATATATATATATATATATATATATATATGTATCTGGGTTCCTATGAATACGTCGACAGCTGAAACATCGACACTTACCTCATCGACACCACAGCATCGACCGTTCAGAACATCGACAATCCAGGTAAGCGATTTTCCCCCTTACAGGACCCATGGTAGCACTTGTTTCGCTAGTACGATGCTATGGACAACGCAAATTCTCAACAGTCGCTACCATGGGTCCTAAGTGCTACCATGGGTCCTGTAAGGGGGAAAATCGCTTACCTGGATTGTCGATGTTCTGAACGGTCGATGCTGTGGTGTCGATGAGGTAAGTGTCGATGTTTCAGCTGTCAACGTATTCATAGGAACCCATATATATATATATATATATATATATATATATATATATATATATATATACATACACAAAAAAAAATACATATATATATATATATATATATATATATATATCCTTGGTTTCTTTCAGACAAAATATAGTACAGTGCATTTACTATGTCCCAAAATCAGCAAAAAAGATACATTTGTAGTACATTTACTATTGGTTGTGCTTCAAAACTGGGAAAAGAAAATCTTGTTAAGCATCTTTCTGACATAATAAAAGTGTACAACAGAGTTTATTAAGAACCTTTCAGTGCTAGTATGCTTTAGCCCTCCACTACAGCTAAAACAGTAGCCACCAAAGAACAGAGTCGGAAACCTGTAACAGTTTTAAAAGCTGTAATACAGATCACAAGGCCACACTTTTTTAGTGTTAGGGTCAG
>NC_056727.1:333630762-333633262 GCF_019279795.1 Protopterus annectens | reverse complement strand
TGAGTACAATGCCCCATTTGGGATGTATCTTACCTGACACCTGCAGCAGCTAGAAAGACCCTAAAAGTTCCTCACCAAGAGGATAAAGGGTCTCAAGCATATGTTATATGCTGCCCAGCTGAAGAAACTCCAGCTCTATTCAGTCGCATACCACCTACTGAGAGGTGATCTATGCCTGATGTACAAGGCCATGTCCAATCTGGAATTAATGGACATGCTCCACCTCAGAAAATCCAAATCCATCAGAGCCACGAGAGCAAGAGATTTGAACCTCAACACAGAAATAAATAGGACGTGCTGGAGGGACAGATTCATAACCCAGAGGCTCCCTACACTCTGGAACAGAATTCCAGTCCATGTTAGGCAGTGCCCCTCACTAACTCTCTTCAAGAGAAATCTTGACGAGTGGATGGGAGATCGTAGGTTTACCCCGGGGGTCATCTCTGTGTCACTACTAGACAGAGGCACAGTAAACTAAACCCTAAATGGGCGTAGTATTCTCATCCCAAGGGGTGGCGAAAGCCACATACACTCTGGCTAGGCTTGTAAATGCCCTAGGGCAGATAGCCTAGTATGAACCTATGAACCTATGAACCTACCCTCTTGTAGACCTACCCTTTCACTCTTACAGGTACTCGTCTGTCACAAATCAAATATATATATATATATATATATATATATATATATATATATATATATAGAGAGAGAGAGAGAGATAAACACACACACATACGTGCATACATGTGTGCGTGTGTGTGTGTGTGTGTCTGTGTGTGTGTGTGTGTGTGTGTGTGTGTGTGTGTTATTAGAAAAGACTCATGGCATGCAAACAGAAAAGGAAAAATGTGCAGTTGTGAACAGCTGTAAAAGGTGAGGGGAACCAGAAATTAAAGTCATACCAGATGCACTATTCTTTGCAGTAACAGTTTTCAAATAAATTCTGTGAAACATTAATATTGTGTAACACCTGTATATCTTTGGCTTATACAGCTAGTAGCTTTATAAAATATGCTTACTTTTCCTTCAGTGGTATTTGCTTCATCATGTACATTGAGAAATCTATTATGCAAGTGGATTGATATGCATCAACACACACACACACACACACACACACACACACACACACACACACAAAGCTTACCATTTTGTATTTGTGTTAGTCAGTCATTTATGATTCTACAGATTGCTACAATCTGCTGGGAAAATATGCTATGAAATGGTTTCTTTGAACTACCATCTGTGTGAACAAAAAATGCATGTCCGTCCCTTGCAGGTTTATTTCCATGTATTAACATTATTTTATATAAAACTCAGTTATTTAAGCTCAGTATTAACTGGAGGAAATGAAAAAATAATGTTGTGACATAGCTGTTGATTTATCAAGTTTAAACTGGACATCAAGTCACATGACTTATTGGTGACTACACCAAATCTGACTTAACAAGATGTGGCTGGGAAAGAAAACCATGTCTCAGTTTAGAGTTATTCAAAGGGGTCAGCTGCATTGCCATTGTACTGAAGAATATTATAAATTCCTATAAATGTATGTTTTAAAATGGTATTGTAGCATATAGAATTTTCTTTTCTTACAATACATGTAGATATCCATAGTTAAAATGAGTGAAGTACCTCAGCATATAAGCCATTTAAGAAGCATAGCTGATCCAGGTTAACTTCTCTGAGAACAGATACTTTTGCATGACTATGCTTAATAAAAAACTAATCTCATTTGCCATTTGACTATGAAGTTCACTGACCAAGTTAAAATGAAAGATGCCTAATTACTCTTAACTCATAAAAGCAAGTAAAATGCAGGTGCTCTTTATTCCTCTGCAAACAAAATGCCTTCCTGCAACCAGTTGTCAAAAACTGGAAAGTTATCAGAGCTGATGTGTCATATTCTTCAAATATCACAAGCAACATGCACAGCTGAAATGTTTCAGCAAATATAATTTGAGCATTATTTGGGCTTTCTTCAGTACTTAATGTTGTGTGTTTTCAGTTAGAGGAAACCAAGTGCCTCTGACACTGATTTAAATTTCGAGTGAAACAGTCTGCCACTTACGTTTCTTATCTGTATATCTACATAAATGTACCCTTTCTTGCAACTGCTTTCCATATGAAATGCTTTAAAATACTTTAGTTAGGATCCCTATATTAAATCACAGTTTGTTCTGCTTTCATATAACAGACAGAATGACCTACAACAGATGATTAGGGAAATCATGAAATAAGACAAATGTGTTATTAGTTAACTTGTTTAGAATTTCATATTCTGCCTAAGAAATGTAACGGAATCACTGACTGGCTTTTTAAAATGTATCAGATAACATTATTGTTAGTATTTTAAATAAGTTATCTCACCAACATGATCTTTTACAAAAAGGCAAATTTTAACCACACGTAATTATCTGTTTTAACAATGTAAAAAAAAAAAAGAAGAGAAAGAAAGAAAGAGGAAGAAAGAAAGAAAGACTTTGCAATGTTAAAAGACTCTCTG